>NW_021824457.1:0-15000 GCF_006345805.1 Octopus sinensis | reverse complement strand
AGAAATACTAAATCAAATTTCATGCACATTACTTAATCATCGGTATATTATTGTTATTTTATATTCAATATTTCCATTATATGTAATTTTCTAGATGTAATTTTCTAGGTGTAATTTAATTATTCATTTTGAATTGATAAAAGGTGTTTTTGTCTAATTTATATATATTTATATATGCGTGTGTGTGTTGTTTCTTCCCCCACCACCGTTTCACGACTGCTATTAGTGTGTTTACATCCCCGTAACATAACGGCTTGGCGAAAGAAACCGATATATTAAATACCGGTCTTTAAAAACATAAATAAAAGTATTGGGATGATTCATTTTATTAAAAATTTTTCAAGGTGATGCCACACCATGGTGGCAGTCTAATGACTAGAACAAGCAAAACAATATGTATATATATATATATATATATATATATATAACTTACTGTTAATAAAAGTCGGGGTGCACTGCGGTCTGTTACTTAATAAATGAAAAAAAAAATGTATGGTAAATAAACAAAGGCAAAAATGAGTCATGCGATTTTGTTGATAACTGACGAAAATTAGAGACCTTTTGTGTCTTTCTCCCGTCCAGTTGTACACTCGGTATACGGTATGCGTTTTTTTTACCTGCTGTTTGTTTATTTGCATTTTTTCATATATATATATGTGTTTGTGTGTGTGTGTGTGTGTGTCTGTGTGTGTGTGTGTGTGTGTGTGTGTGTGTGTGTGTGTGTGTGTGTGTGTGTGTGTGTGTGTGTGTGTGTGTGTGCGTGCGTGTGTGTATGTGATGAGCTTGTCTATATAGTCAGTTCTGTATTTGATTGGTTTTCTATTTTCTCGTTCTTCGTGGGATGAAAGGCAAAGTTGACACCAGCGGGATTTGAACGTAGATGAACGGAATAAATACATGACGTTTGATGTTCTAATGATTTTTTCCACATGACTTTAGTGACACTTGACCTGAAATAGTAAAGAACCCAAAGAAATACTGCAAGACATTTTGTCCCACTGTCTAACAATTCGGCTGCCCTTAATATTCACTATAATAATTAGTACTTTGGAGTACAAATCAGATATTTTTAGAAAGAGGGGGAATCAATCGTCCCAAAAGATGCACTCGACTTTAGTGTTGTTGGAAATCCGTACGAAAAGAACCAAAAGAAATTCTACAAGGCATTTTGCCCAACGATCTAACATTTCTGCCTGTCCCCTACAACGATAAGTTCATTGAGTCTCCACTTCCAGCCACGTACCGTAATGACTTGAGTGAGAATAGGTCTCGTGATTCACACGTAACTAATTTTCCCGCCATTAGCGAATTATTAGAAATGCATTGCGGAAGAGGAATGAGTCACTCTCATGCTATGGACGTAGGTGTCGATGTATGTGTCTATGTATGTATGTATGTATGTATGTGTCTATGTATGTATGTATGTATGTATGTATGCATGTATGTATCTCTCTTTCTCTTTATCTATCTATATATACACCATCGTCATAATCCTATGCGCGTAACTAATTTTAACAACAATAGAAAAAAATTATAAACGCATTGTGAATAATACATGACCTCCCTCTACGTGAATATATACATATATTATATACATAATTATATATATATAACTATATATATGTACAACTACATATACACATATATATGCATGAATATAAATACATATGCATACTACTGACATTATAAAATAACTCTTTTGAGTTAACAGTTCTCGAAGTATATGTGTGTGTGTGTGTGTGTGCGTGTGTGTGTGTGTAAGCGTGCGTGTGTGCGCATGTTTGCGTGTGTGTTAGAACACATACGCACACACACTTATACACTTGTGCGCGCACACGTGTGTGTGTATTTCCGCCGATGATTGTATCAATATACCATGCCCTGATGCAGTACCAGGCAGTGGCTCCCATGGCTTCTGATCTTAACTGATTGGAAGTGTTATCATGTACATTGTTTTGTCTTGGTATAAAAGATGGGCTACAGCAAATATTCTGCTCAATACCATAGATTTGCTTCTCAGTTGTTTGACCTAAACCAGTTGAGCATGTCCCTTAGTGGCTGACGATAAGTGCATCTCTGTTCACGAGCAGAAGTAGTGGCGGAACATCATAGCCATGTGTTAAAGGAATTCTTTGGGATTTGAATAATTCACCACCGGGAATATAAGTGTTTCGTTCAATATCCTTAAACATCTCTTATTCAGGGATCTTTTGAGCGGAATGGGTTACTTGAGCTGAAGAAAATTCTAACTGGTTCCCACCTATAAGTCCATCCGCTGTTTATATTGATATAGATTATCACCATGTCGAACATATATGGTTGTGATACATGTATCTGGTATACCCTTATCAGTCGGGTAGTCATGATGAGTATATTGCGCTTCGTATATTTGTACCCCAGTGACACTTTGTTGGCATGCGCTATCTTTATTTCTTCTTTTGCTGGTGTCTCAAATTTAGGTTAAATCAGAGTTTCTGAAAGGGGAGGCCTATGGAACTGTCGGACAAGTTGTTTTGAGAAAATTTGGTTTAAATGTTTGACAACTCAGCATCGTCCATTGGACGGGGAGCGTTTTGCTCGTGTATATATATATATATATATAGGAGATAAATAAAAATATATGCATACATACAAACATATATGTACGTGCCTACATCTACATGTATATATACATGCATATATAAATAATTATACGGAAGTACAGGACATCACAATAAGACGTAGAAACAGAAAAGCCAAAAAACAAAAAACAAGAAACGGAAAACGAAAACCAAATACAGGACAGGTTACACAAGGACAAAACCCCCGTCATCAGCTGTCGCTAGAGGAGTCAGGCATGTTTCGAAGGCATAACAGAACACTAATCCAATAGGCCTTCCTGCGAGAGAATTTAAATAAAATTTCAAGCAGCGGGGCACAATGAGTACGAACACAAACAAGACGTAACAATAAGACTGCAAAATTAAAATACATGTACAAAAACAAACACAAGAGGACGAACGAAAAAGCCTTTTTTCTGGCATAGACAAACAATAAAACTGCAAAATAAAAATACATGTACAAAAAGTACAATTAGTTACAAAACGAGAAAATAACAAGAATACTATACAGGAATTAACCCACAAGGGGACGAACGAAGAAGCCTTTTTGCTGGCAAGGACGAAAGTGTAGTAGCAGCGCGTGGAGGCAGTCTTTTCAATAGTGGTAACCACGTGTAAAGGAATTTTGTTTTATAGGCAAGAAGAGGAAGGAGGAGGGGGACACGCGGCGAAGAGAGAGGAGGAGGGGGAGGGAGAAGGATTGAAGAGGTTAAAGCAAAGGGAGAGAGTACCGCATCTTCAATATAATAATATTAATATAAAAAAAGGGGACCAAGAAGTGGATCGAAACGACGAATCGGAACGAACCTGATGCGGGGCGCTGTCAGACAATAAGGAGATAAATAAAATATATGCATACATACAAACATATATGTACGTACCTACATCTACATGTATATATACATGCATATATAAATATTATACGGAAGTACAGGACATCACAATAAGACGTAGAAACAGAAAAAGCCAAAAAACAAAAAACAAGAAAAGGAAAACGAAAACCAAATACAGGACAGGTTACACAAGGACAAAACCCCCCCGTCATCAGCTGTCGCTAGAGGAGTCAGGCATGTTTCGAAGAAGGCATATAACAGAACACTAATCCATAGGCCTTCCTGCGAGAGAATTAAAATAAAATTTCAAGCAGCGGGGCACAATGAGTACGAACACAAAATATATATATATATATATATAAATAGTAGAGTTGAGTTGAATAACTGAACAGTAAAAATAACAATGACAAAACAACTCAATATTGACATCGATGAGATTTGAACTCACAATATAAAGATTGGTAACTAAATGCCAAAGAGAATATTGTCCACCACTGTATTTACTGTCTAATGCTAATATATCGTCCAAAATGATTCTGTTTGCTGATTTTAATCAAAGCTAAGAAACAAAATGTGAAAGACAAAAGGAAATTCTGAAGCAAACAAGACTTTTGGTGAGTTAAGTCAATGAACAGGTGCTGGCGTTTATGGAATTCATGTTGGAAGGATTTGAGTTTTAGTTTTTCATTTTCACAGGAATGCATATGTGAACAGATACATACGCACATGTTCAAGTATGTTTATATATGTTCAAGTATATATATATATATATATATATATATATATGTGTGTGTGTGTGTGTGTGTGTGTGTTGTGTATGTGTATAAATACATACATATGTTTGTGTATAAAATATTACATCCATATACCTACATATATATTAATATATATATATATATATATTAATATATATAATATATATATTACACAAATATATATATATATATATAACACAAATACATATATAGTCATATGTATAAAAAATACATGTATACATTCAAACAGACAGACACTCGTATTTTGAGATGCACTCATTCACAGGTCCCTGTCTCCCAAAAGACACTCCCGCACGTTTATATACAGACATACCTACCTATCTACAAACATACATACATACATACATAGACACATTATTGTATGTGTGTGTGTGTGCGCGCGTGTGTGTACGTGTGCGTGAGTATGTTCGAGTGTGTGTGTGTCTATATCTTGCTATATTTATAACAAGCATGTACATATATATATACATACATTATACATATATTTTATACATACGTACACACACTCACTCACACATGTCTCTTTATATAAACTGATAACCTAAAGACGTTCTTGTTTGCCTCTTACGAATTACAAAACAACCGCAAATACCCAGCACATACCTCGTCCACCCCTATAAAGAAAACAAATGCAAAATCAAGTGTACAACAAACAACTAAAAATATGTGTCTATGTGTGTATGTGTGCGCATGCATGTGTGTATGTGTATGTGTGTGTGTGTGTATGTACGTATATCAGATCGGTATTTCCTGTAAGAAAAACGTGCCAGAAGATAGCTTCGGGTGGAATGCGGGTATGTTAGAGGTAAGAAGTCTAAACGACAACTGTTTAAGGATATTGACTAATTAAATGCAATGTAGCGATTGATTTAGTGGACGCCATATTGGTTCTGACAGCTCACTCTTCCTCCCCTTCCATTTCTCTGTCCCCCACTCCCGCTCTCACTCACTGCCTCACTCACTGTCTGTCTTCTGAGTGCGTCGGACCCCGCTTGTTCCAAAGACTAACAGCACCGTCGTCCTCGCAGACGTCGGTGTTGTTAGTGTTACTTTTCTTCTTGTAGCTTTTGTGATGGTGTTGGCGGTGCTGATAATGTTTTGGTTTCCTGAGTAATTCCATTGTTTCTTGTTATTTTTATCTCCTGCTGTTGTTTATGTTATTCTTGGCGGTGATTCTTGTGTGTCTGGGTCTACTGCATATGTGTGTGTGTGTGAATATATATATACATGCATGCTTGCCAGAACCTCTTCCGTCCCAGCCAGAACAAAGGTCTTTCGTTTGTTTTTCTCGTTTGTTTTCTTGTTTATTTTGATTTCTCGTATTGTATTTTATTTCTCGTTTTGTATTTTATTGTACATGTATTTTTATCTTGTATTTTATGTGCAGTTTTATTGTTACGTCCTGTTTGTGTTACATTTTTTTCGTGCTTGTTTTACCCCTCTGCGATGTTATTTTATTTTAATTCTCTTGCAGGAAGGCCTAGTATTGACGAGTCGTGTCCTGTCTTGCCTTCGAAACACGCTAGGTCTACAAGCGACAGCTGATGATTGGGGTTTTTTCCATGTGTAGTATGTCCTGTACCTTGTTTTTCTGTTGTAAATAATGTTTTTCCCGTTTTCGTTCTCGTCCTGTTCCACGTCTCTGTCTTTCTGTTGTAAAAAAAATGGCGTTTCCATTTTCGTTTCTGTTGAGTTCTACGTCTTTTTGTGGTGTCCTGTACTTATATATATTTATACATGCATGTATATATACATGTAGATGTAGGTACGTACATATATGTTTGTATGTATGCATATATTTTATTTATTACGCTATTGTCTGACAGCGCTTCGCGTCAGGTTCGTTCGATTCTTCGCTTCGTTCCGTTTCTTATCCTCCCAGTATTGTTTTTTTATATATATATATATATTGTATATATATATATATATATATATATATATATATATATATATATATATATATATATATATATGTATATATGTATGTATATATAGATAGATAGAAAGATATATATATATATGCTACACAGACATATACGTGTAGTGTATAGCGTGTATATGTATATATATATATATATATATATATACATACACACACAGACACACAAAGGAGCCCGTCATATAGATGTATACATATACGTGTATGTGTCTCTTCGTCTGTGTTTGTCCTCCCCATAACATAGCGGTTCGGCAAATGGGATTGGTGGAATAAGTATTAGAGCTAAAAAAAAAGTAAGTCCTAGGGTCGATTTGTTCGACTAAAACCCTTTAAGACTTTGTCCCAGCATGGCCGCAGTCAGATGAGTGAAACAAGTTAATGGTAGAAGATAAAAGATACATACATATATATAATTTCTTCTACTCTAGGCACAAGGCCCGAAATTGTGTGGGAGGAGTCCAGTCGATTAGATTGACCCCAGTACGTAACTGGTGCTTAATTTATCGACTCAGAAAGTATGAAAGACAAAGTCGACCTCGGGAGAATTTGTACTCAGAACATAAAGACAGATGAAATACCTATTTCTTTACTACCCACAAGGGGCTAAACACAGAGGGGACAAACAAGAACAGACACACGGATTAAGTCGATTACATCGACCCCAGTGCGTAACTGGTACTTAATTTATCGACGCCGAAAGGATGAAAGGCAAAGTTACCTCGGCGGAATTTGAAATCAGGAGTTAGCAGTTAGCGGTAGACGAAATATCGCTAACCAATTTGTCTGAATTTTTGACGATTCCGTCAATCCTGCGCCCTTCTTGCTCAATTAATTATCGATTCTAACATAAGAGCAATGCATCTCTAACGTTTCTGCCATCTCGCCGCCCTCATACATATATATATTGAAAGAGAAACATGAAGCGTGAACTTGTTACTCCTTTATTTCATCTGTTACATATGCTTCTGTATTTAGTAATTAATTAATTAAGTCTTTGTCTATGCAGTTGGGAGACCATCTAATCCTGCAATACACATCCTTGTGTACTTGTGATCCGTGTTTCAACTCTGTTTGAAAATGGGTTCGGTAGCTTTGTGAACTGCACTTAGAAAGTACATTTATTAACAGCATTTATAGTGAGATAATTAATAAATTCTCGAATACAGAAATATATGTAAATAAAGTAGCACGAAATAAAAGTAACACCAAGTTTATACTTATTTCTGTGTGTGAGAGCATGTGTAAGTATATGTATATATGTGTATATGTGCGTGTATGGACCCATTACTATAAAAGCTTTGATTTAAAACGCCCATAATTTTTCAATACTTTGCCAAAAGACCTTAGAGATCAACGAGGAGTACATGTGGATGTGCTCAAAAAAATTTAGAAAACTTTCTATCTGATAAACCACATCGCGACAAGAAAGGCAAAAAAAAAGGTCAATCTATTGTGAGAATCGCTCATCATCGCCTACCTTTAGCAAGGCAGGGCAGGGACCATTGTCTAGGGACAATATCGAAAGAAGTTATGTGGTGGACGAAGCTGAAAGGATTGCGGAAAGACACCTTTCTCTTCGATCAAGTTCGACTTCTTTAGGTTCCACTTGGAAAAGAAAGTGAAAGCGGAGAGGGCATTGCTACCTCCCAATGAGCTTGTAAAAAGGTGGGTGACTGTGACAAAAATATTTAGAGTGAATGGACCTGCTCTAAGTGTGCGCTTTTTTATTGGAGAACTCGTACCTTTGGTGGTCAGGGTAATCCTGGATCTGTGGGGTTCCTTGACGGGCCCCAGCTGGAGTTTATCCTGTATCAGAAGGACCGCATCTTCATGTTATCACATATTTTGTATACGACGTATATTTATATACCATTTCTCTGTCTTTTCCATTTCTTTCTCTTCGTCCTTTTTGTAAATCACCACACAAATTATTATGTCTTTGTGATATTCCCCTCATCTATATCTCAGAGACTAATAAAAGAAATAATAATAATAATAATAATAATAATAATAATAATAATAATAATAATAATAATAATAATAATAATAATAATAATATAATAATAATAATATTCTATCATAAAGGAAAGCAAAAAGTTTGCTATTGATCTCGTGCAGGATACCCAAACTGAACAACCCGAGGTATATTGATCTCGTGCAGGATACCCAAACTGAACAACCCGAGGGAAGTACGGCAACTATCGTTGCAAAGAAGGTGAAAATGATAGCAATGAAAAAAGCGCACGAGCAATTGGCTGATAGGTGGGAGGAGAAACCTCTGCACGGCAAATATGTGACCCGCAGCAAACAAGCTGATGTTGACCAGAAGCGAACCCATCAGTGGCTACGGAGCTCAGGGCTAAAAGCAGAGAGCGAAGGTTTCATCCTGGCTGCTCAAGATCAAAGCCTATTAACCCGGAACTACCAGGCCAATGTGATGAAAAATGGAGCAGACCCAAAATGCCGATTCTGCAACGACATGATTGAAACAGTGGACCATCTAATCTCTGGATGTAAAGTCTTAGCACCAGTGGAGTATAAATTAAGACATGATAGAGTTGGCCAATATCTCCACTGGCTAATAAGTCGGCATTACAATATCAAAACTGCCGACAAGTGGTATAATCACCACCCTGAGGCTGTAACTGAAGGAGAAAATGTAACCATTCTGTGGGACTTTCCAGTTACATACAGACCGAACCATCAAGGCCAATAAACCAGATATTGTTGTGAAAGACCAAAACAATAAAGTTTGCTATTGATCGACCATGAGCATCCCCTGTGATCATAATATCTCAGCGAAAGAGTTTGACAAGCTCAGAAAATATAAAGACCTACTCATTGAAATTGAGAAAATGTGGCATCTCAAGGCGGTTACAATACCAGTGATCGTAGGAGCACTAGGAATGATCAAGAAGGGAACCGAAAATTATATATGAGAATGATCCTGGCTTACCATCCCTGCAAGAAGTGCAAAAGATTGTCTTAACTGGTACATCACACGTATTGAGAAGAGCATTGTCGATGTGAGAACTGTTGCTGCTCATGTATTTTAATTTAACTTAAAAAAAAAAAAAAATGAACGAACTACTGAGTTTGGTTTAATGGCCTACCAAAGTATACCATGAGTTTCTTTGCCCTAGGAGTCGGGAAGACACTCGGCAAGAAATGGAAGCAAATTTGAAAGAAGAAAAAAAAAGTAATAATAATAATAATAATAATAATAATAATAAAATATTTCTGTTACGAACAGCAGCACTGCCACCACCAACCACCAACCATCAATACCATAACTACTACTACCAGTAGTAGTAGTAGTAGTAGTAGTAGTAGTAGTAGTAGTGGCGGTGGTGGTGGTGGTGGTGGTGGTGGTGGTGGTGGTGGTAGTAGTAGTAGTAGTAGTAGTAGTAGTAGTAGTAGTAGTAGTAGTAGTTAGTAGTAGTTATGGTGTTGACGGTGGCAGTGGTGCTGTTTGTAACATAGAAATATTTTGCTCTTTGTCAACCATACTTCCGACATCTCTTTGAACATTTTTTGCTCCTATCTTTCTTCAGCATCATTTCTTACTATGACTAAATGACTAATTATAGCCAGCCGCAATATCAGAAATGGCAGCTATACAACACAACACAACAACAACAACAACAATCACAGCAGCAGGAGCTGCGACGACGATAATCTAAATACACATTTACATTAACTACAAAGGAAGAGTACAAACACACACACGCATATCAGTATATATATATGCGAGTGTGAGTAAGTGTATATATCTATATCTATATCTATCTATCTATCTATCTATCTATCTATCTATCTATCTATCTATCTATCTATCTATCTATCTATCTATCTATCTATCTATCTATTTATCTATCTATCTGTCTGTCTGTCTGTCTGTCTATCTATCTATCTATCTATATATATATATATATATATAAAGGTAGATAGATAGATAGATAGATAGATAGATAGATAGATAGATAGATAGATAGATAGATAGATAGATAGATAGATAGATAATTAAATAGAGCCGTTTCAAGCGGCTCCATTTAAGTGAACAATTAATTGGAGCCGCTTGAAACGTTCGTACTGCATCACCTCTGGATATCTTGTTGCTTATTTTGATTTTATTCACTATTTCTTGAAGTTGTACGGATAATACCGCATTAAGTTTTGGAGCTTCAACTTCAGTACCTAATTCATATGAATCTCAATTATTTTGCTATATAGATAGTTAGCTTATTGATAGAAAATGGAATTAACGACATTCTTTATCTAAAACCACTACAATTGTTTCTACACATTTTTACACCTTTAGTACATTGGTGAGGTGTTAAATGCTCATCGTCAGGTGATTGTTTAAAAAGGTTCTTTGTTATATCTTCTCGTCATTTCACTCTATGTGAAAATGCATGCCCAACTTGATGTGTTTTCAACAATTTACAGGCAAAACAAACCCCATAGACATAGCGATAAACAGGATGCAATTACAATAAAATTTCTTAAAAACGCAGGAAAAAACGAAAAGAAAAGAAATGTGTCTGGTTGGCTATAAAGTATCGTTCTATCTTAATAGTGAGATTGTAAGAATTAAACAGACTGAAGTGTAAAGATGGAGAATAAAATTAAGCATTTAGAGATAATAAAGTGATAAAGTGCTGAGGACTGACCACTTCAGTACTTAACAATTGGTTCCTTGTCTCTTTTAACGATCTAAATTACAGTCAACACACGAGATCCAGAGATTCTTGGTATAGAAAACACTTTGTAGCGCTCAAATTATTCGAACTTAGACTCTGGTGTCTTTAAAGAGTGGCTATAAGACGAATCCAGGTAACATCAAAACGTTTCCGGGCTAGTTCTGTAGCGCACCAACAGATGGTAGCACACGGTTGCGTGCGCAACGGGAACTAGCAGTGTACCGAATGACATTACTGTGTTACTTCACAAGTTGTGAAATTTGTGTTTTTGTGACCACATGTATGCTGTAGTCTGCGATTTTGTCATGGACAGGAACAAAGAGTCAAAGTGAAATTTTGCGCTAAACTTGGAGAGTCTGCTACAGAGACATTGAGCATGGTTCATCAAGCTTACGGCGACGTCGCAATGGCTCGTAGGCAAAGTTTCGAGTGGCACGGGCGCTTCAAAAACAGAAGAGCGCCCCTGGAAAATGATGAGCGTTCTGGAAGACCTGCCACGAGCGTCACTCCCGGAAATGTGGTATTGTGTATCGAGAATTCATCCTACAGGGCCAGGCCGTCAATCGAGAATTTTACTGCGATGTTTTAAAGCGTTTGAGGGAGGACGCTTAGCGAAAGTGACCGAATCTGTGGAACGTGAAGAATTGGACTCTTTACGATAACAATGCACCCTGTCACCGAGCTCCCCTCACGTGAGTTTCTCGCCAAAAGACAATACGGTATTGCTTCTGCACCCACCCTATTCGCCATCTCTTCCTCAAAATGAAAATGCAGCTCAAAGGTCACCGTTTTAACACCGTTGTCGAGATCCAGAGCTAAGCACAAAAGGCCCTCGACTTGCTTACGGAAATGGCTTCCTCGCTAGATTCCAAAAGTGACAGAAACGCAGGGGGAGGTGTTGCTGCGCAAGGTGACTATTTCGAAAGAGATGATGGTAAAACTTAGGTAAATAAGTTATTTATTTTATTATTAAACATAACTAGTCCAGGAACCTACTTATGTATACATAGAAACTGAAAGAAAGCAAAGACTGAAGATTTTCAGACGATGAATGTTTAGGTATAAATATATAGATATTTATATAGTAATAGAAAAAAACATACATAGAACAAACAACAGAGAACATTTAAAAGGAGGCAAGGTGTTACAAGTCCAACAACTGTATCTGGGGCGTGGATATACATCATAAACTTGGTAGAGGTAGTTCACCAATATATGCCACCAGTAATGGACGAAAATAAAAATTGGGTAAATCGTGCTTTCGTCATCAGGGTCGAAAAAATTCGAGCCTTCGTCATCAGAGTAGAAAAAAAAATCTTACATTTCATCAACTGAAATGTAAGGCTTATTTATTTCCCATTTGTACTCTGTGTAAGTTTGATCTATTAATATATAAGTATCCATATATTTATACTTAAATACACATTGTTTTCTCTCTGTCTCGTTGCTTTCTCTCTGTCTGCATGTGTGTGTGTGTGTGTGTATGTGTGTGTGTGTTTATGTGTGTGTATGTGTGTGTGTATAAAGACAGCAATATATTGTATATCAAATCCAAGCTGTTATATTAATTTTGTTTATCCGCATAATTGCTTCTCTCTCTCTCTCTCTCTCTCTCTCCTCTCTCTCTCTATATATATATATATATATATATATATATATATATATATTATATATATATATATATAATATAATAATATAATATATATTAATATGATGATTGCTTCATCTTGACAGATGATTGCCGTCCCATCAACACACACTTCACACATCCCATCACACAGCCCTATCCCTCCGTTGATGAGCCCTCAGATGACTTTTAAAACCAGCTGCTACCTGACAGGGTTTAAAACACAAATGACAGATATTCAAGTCTTTTCTACATCTCTGCCCTGTTATATATATATATATATATATATATATATATATTCAAATTTATATATTGTTCAAATTTACAGACAACAATAACGAATACAAGTGAAGGAACAACAAGCAGGCGTATTAGTTTAACGCACAGGAAGAATCGAAAAGTATTTGATGTTTCGAGCATACGCTCTTCGACAGAAAGGATTTATGAATATACATATGTATATATAATATATGTGTGTATATATATATATGCATGTGTGTATATAAAATATGTGTATGTGTGTGTATATATATATATTTGTTTAAGTCACTTGACTGCGGCCATGCTGAGGCAGTACCTTGAATAGTTTTAGTCAAAAAATGGTCCCCAGGAGTTATTTTTAAAATCCTGGTAGTTATTCTATCGGCCTTTTCTTTACCAAACTCCTAAGTTACGGGGACATAAGCACACAACAACGAGTTGTCGAGTGTCGGTGGGGTAAATACAGCGAAAGACCCGCCTCTATATATATATATATATATATATATTATATATATATATATATATATATATCTATATATATATAAATGAAAGAATGGAGTTGAACGACGATTTAACAAAATTCCTTTATTCTCGACATATGTTTCGAAGACTGCATATTCTCAATTCCGAAGGAATAAAGGGTGCATTATGCCGCCTTCTCATCAGGAAAAACAAGGAACTTATGTCAGCATCATGACGAACAAAAACTTTTAGATGACTGCCCACACGGAGTCCATAGTGATAATGATAATAGTGATAATATATATACATATATATATATAGGGTAAATAATGCTAATAGTATTCTATAAGCTTAAAGCTTATAAGTAATCACCGCGAAACGACTAAACAAAATAGTCTAATAATAGGGCATGTAAACCCTCATCGGAAAAAAGAACTAAGTTTCCCGTACGTGTGGGACTCGAACCCACATCTCTTTATTCCGTCGAGGGCTTCTACGCCCCGTTATTAGACCATTTTCTTACGTCATTGCACGGTCATAGTTTATAAAATACTATCATTATTATTTACAGATTTAAGGCAGAGAGCTAGTAGAATCGTTAGCACGTCGGGCAAAATGCTTAGCGGCATTTCGCCCGTCGCTACGTTCTGAGTTCAAATTCTGCCGAGGTCGACTTTGCCTTTCTTCCTTTCAGGGTCGATTAAATAAGTACCAGTTACGCACTGGGGTCGATATAATCGACTTAATCCGTTTGTCTGTCCTTGTTTGTCCCCTCTGTGTGTAGCCCCTTGTGAACAGTAAAGAAATAGAAACAGGCATTTTGCCTGTCCTTATGTTCTGAGTTCAAATTCCGCCGGGGTCGACTTTGCCTTTTATTCTTTCAGGGTCGATAAATTGAATACTAATGAGACACTAGGGTCGATGTAATTGACATGGAAAAATCCGAGCATGAAAAATAATATACTTAAGATTATAAACCTGGAAAAGTACAGGACCAGTAAAAGTATAGGACAAACTATTACTTCAAGTAAAGTAAAGAATAAAAAACCTTTTACTTAAACTATTGCAGCAAAGAATGCCAGTTCTTCTAATTTATCGCTCATCCTTTTAAGTTATTGTACAAAACTGTTCAGCTAATTTGTAAGTTTGTCTAATTAATTACTTTTTTTGTATTTAAGGTAGTAAATTAGCTAAATTCTACTTAAATAAGCACAGTGTTATTTGTAAACTATAATAAAATATGTTATAATATTCAAATATTAATTTTAGCTGCGATATTTTAAGTAAAAAGTTTATTATTCTTTACTTTACTTGAAGTAATAGTTTGTCCTATACTTTTACAGGTGTAATAACTTGTACTTTTTCAGGTTTATAATCTTAAGAATATTACTTTTAATGCTCGCATTTTTCCATGTAATCCATGATTTTTCCAGTCATTCATGTTATAAGATAATTGATAAAGTGTCAATTAATAACTTAAGATTTTACCTTATAAAATACTGGGTAGGGGATCCATTGGCTGCTATTTTTAGCGTGTCGAGTGACCGGGTAGAGGCTCTTTCATTGGTTTGATTGCATGATGAGATTTTTTTACACATATATGCATATATGCATATATCATCGGCAGAAGTAAGAGAGTAAGTCAAAAGGACAGACAAACGGATTAAGTCGATTATATCGACCCCAGTGCGTAACTGGTACTTATTTAATCGACCCCGAAAGGATTAAAGGCAAAGTTGACCTAGGCGAAATTTGAACTCAAAACGTAACGGCAGACGAAATGCTCTAAGGTATTTCGC
>NW_021824456.1:0-15000 GCF_006345805.1 Octopus sinensis | reverse complement strand
ATAATAATAATAATAATAATAATAATAATAGTAATAAAAATATTAATAATAATAATAATAATAATAATAATAATAATAATAATAATAATAATAATAATAATAATAGTCCTTTCTACTATAGCCACAAGGTCTAAAATTTGGTAGGAGGGGACCAGTCGATTAGATCGACCCCAGTACTTAACTGGTACTTAATTTATCGACCCATAAAGGATGAACGGCAAAGTCTACCTCGGTGGAATTTGAACTCAGAACGTAACCGCAGACGAAATACCGCAAAACATTTCGTCCGGCGTGCTAACGAGATTCTGCCAACTCGCCGCCTTAATAATAGCGAGAAGAAGAAGAAGAAGAAGAAGAAGAAGAAGAGAAGAAGAAGAAGAAGAAGAAGAAGAAGAAGAGAAGAAGCAGAAGAAATTGAAGAAGAAGAAGAAGAAGAAGAAGAAGAAGAAGAAGAAGAAGCAGAAGAAATTGAAGAAGAAGAAGAAGAAGAAATTGAAGAAGAAGAAGAAGAACAAGAACAAGAACAAGAACAACAAGAAGAATATAATACCATTTACCAATTACCTGTCTGGGCATCCACAGAAGGAGGAGGAGGAGGAGGAAGAGAAAGAGGAGGAGGAGGAGGAGGATTCACTGCAACCAAATCGTTACCATTTTTATTTACGTTCTTCGAAGCATTACAATTTGGTAGACGGTCCTCCATGGTAGACAGAACACCGTTGTTAAATTCAAGATGTCGTTCTTTACAAATGCGTGGATGTTTTTTCCTTATTGTCTTGAAAAATCGGTTAAAGCATGCTGCTGAAAACATCCATGCTTCCTAAGCGACCAGTAACAACAACAACAACAACAAATGAAACTCTTTCTATTCCCTCATTTTATTTTTTCGTTCGATGTGAGGTAATAATATAACACTTTCATCACCTTAATTCTCCCCTCTCTCCTTCTGCTCATGTTTTTTGTCATAACCAGCCATTTGCGTACAAACATCCGCACATATGCCTGATCGTAAACACATACATGCATACATACATGCATATATACATACATACGTACATACGTACATACGTACGTACATACATACATGCATTCATGCATGCATACATACATAAGTTTCATGGTTTTGTTGCTATTTGTGATTATTTAATTTAATTCATTTTTATTATTTTCCAAATAAATTCAAATATATGTGTTCTATAATAGAAATATTAAAATTACTAAGTCTCTCTAAAGGAGATTACGGCAGCGTTACTGGATATTAATTTTATATAAATTTATAATGTACATGTATAACTATCTTTACCTTCTCTTTCTGTATCTCTCTTCCTCTCTACTCTAATCTATATCTCTGTATATATATATATATATATAGATAATATATATATATAATATATATATATTCCATATATCTGTATCTTCTCTCTCTCTCTCTCTCTCTCTCTCTCTCTCTCTCTCTCTCTCTCTATATCTCTCTATATATATATATATATATATATTATATATATTTATACTTACCTATCTATCTGTCTATCTATCTACCAACCCATCTATTTATCTCTCTACCTACATACCTATCTATCTGTCTGTCTGTCTATATATCTGTCCTGTTGTCTAGCTTCATATTTTGTCTATCTTTTTACACCTACTCTTCATACGCACAAACGAATACATACACATATAGATACGATCACATCCACACACGTGTACAGACACAGAACTTGTATAAAAGATTTATAGAAAGCGAGAGAGCAAGAAGTAGACAGACATACAGTTAGACTGACAGAGAAGTAGATAGATAGACAGACAGACAGGTAGACATATGATTTTATTGTTAGATTAGATAGATAGATAGATAGATAGATAGATAGATAGATAGATAGATAGATAGATAGATAGATAGATAGATAGATTGAGAGAGAGAGAGACAAATATACAGAGATAGACGGAATATTATATAGATAGAGAGGCACAGACAGACAGACAGACAAACAGACAGGCAGGCAGGCAGATAGATAGACAGACAGATAGATAGATAGATAGATAGATAGATAGATAGATAGATAGATAGATAGATAGATAGATAGATGGACAGACAGACAGACAGACATATAGACAGACAGATAGATAGATAGATAGATAGATAGATAGATAGATAGATAGATAGATAGATAGATAGATAGATAGATAGATAGATAGATGGAATGGTAGACACATACTGTGGATGTATGTATGTGTGTTTGTTTCCTCTGCCTCTTATTTATCTCTTCCTCTCTGTTTATCTTTCTTGCTCTCTTCCTCTCTGTTTATCTTTCTTGCTCTCTTCCTCTCTCTCTCCCTCTCCTTTCTTTTTGCTTTCTCTGTTTCTCTTCGTTAGAAATTCGGTCAAGCAAAAAAAAAAAAGCCCTGGGTAAACAAGGGAAGACAACTGGAGATATTGTTAATCATGTATGCACACATGATTAACAACGCATGGCATTGAGAACAATAAAAACACCATCAGCAGCAGCAGCATCACTATCATCATCTTCGCCAATATCATCGTTATCACCATGACAACTACCACCACCACCACCATCATGATTATTATTGTTATTATCAACTTCATCATCATTATCGTCATCATCACCATAAAAATGAACACCGATATCACTAGCCATTCACAGCAACAACAAGATCAACAACAACAACAGTAGCAACATCAACAATAAGAACAAATTGCAACAATAACAACAACAACAACAAAGAAACAAAGAAAAAAATATAAGGAGACATTAGTCACCCGTTTCTTTATTTTTCTCATACTGGGTTTTTCAGTCAACCGCAGATGTCACGCTTCATTGCATTATAATGCACACGGCAGGGTTAACGCTACTGTTATATAAGGAGAGAGAGAGAGAGAGAGAGATGCGATGTGCACTGCCGAGTTATTTAGACAGATGACAGCATAAGCTACTGCACATTCGCAGTCGTGTAGATGCAGTGAAGCGTGCATGCAACAATACACACACACATGCATACGTACGTACGTACGTACGAGCATACATGTAATGAAAAGACAATGAACAAAGGAAAGAACAACACAGAAACAAAAAAAGTTTGTCAAATACGGTGTTAGTTTAACACTTCAGAGAAAAAAAAGACACTGTCTTCACGTTTCGGATGTAATTTCTTCATCTTAAAACAACGAGAGAGAAAGGGAAGGAAAGAAAAATGTACTGGAAGTGAGTGAAAGAGAACTAGTAGGTGTACAGATCATGAAGGAAAAGTGTGGTTGGTCGGAAGCAGATGTAAATTGTTAGAAACGAAGGAGAATGCTGGTCGAAGGGGGTGTTGTTACGAGCGTTTGTTTAGACGACTGCATCAGAATGTACCGTTGCTTGTAAGTGCGCACAAGGGGAAGTGATGTGTGCATATGTTTGTGTTGTATATGTTTGTGTGTGTAAAGATGTGTGCAAGTGCGTAAGTATGACGGCGTTGAGTGTTGCAGAACATGTTTTCTTCCTATAGTGACCAGGTATATTTTGATAGGGTTGTATCATTTTTACACTAGATTTTTAGATGTGGCAGATGTCTTCATAACACCTACTTTCATAACGCCCACCTTTAGATGTCTTCATAACACCTACCTAACTGTATGAGCTGTGGGTCCGAAGTATGTAAGGTAACATTTATTTTCGTTTCAAATGCCTGATATTTGGTCATTTGGTTGGTTGGATTGGTGTTTGTGTGGAAGATATCAGTCAATTGTTCCTCGCTACTATATACTGGAAATTGTTACTGGCGCACAATTGAGTCTACCAGTTCTTCTCTCTTTCTCCTTCGTTCTGCATTTACTCTGTTGAAAAGCTACGCCTTATATATGCAAGTAGGACATAAAACACAATATATATGCGAAGAAACATCAGCGCACAATACTCATATATACGACAACCGTGCAAATAAAAGGAACTTGTTTTATAGACTTGGAAAGGCCGTGGGCATATGCATAATATCATATAGAATATTATATAGACAGATAGGTAAATAAGTAGATTGACAGATGAACAGATGGACATACATAGATGCATACATGCATACATACATACAGACAGACAGACAGACAGACAGACAGACAGACAGACAGACAGACATACGGTGATCAGTCAGATAGACAAATACATAATCAGATAGATAAATGGGAAGAAAGACATTTATATGTACACATAGTGGCTGTGTGGTAAGAGGCTTGCTTACCAACAGCATGGTTCCGGGTTCAGTTCCACCGCGTGACACCTTGGGCAAGTGTCTTCTACTATAACCTCGGGCCCACTAAAGCCTTGTGAGTGGATTTTGTTGACGGAAATTGAAAGACGCATGTCGTATATATATATGTGTGTGTGTGTGTGTGTGTGTGTGTGTGTGTCTGTACGCGAGTGTGTGTGCGTATATGTGTGTGTCTGTGTTTGTCCCCCCACCATCGCTTGACAACCGATGCTGGTGTATAATTGTCCCCATGGCTTAGCGGTTCGGAAGTACTAGGCTTACAAAGAATAAGTCCCGGGACCGAGATGCTCGACTAAAGGCGGTGCTCCAGCATGGCCGCAGTTAAATGACTGAAACAAGTAAAAGAGTAAAAGAGAGAGAATATATATATACATACATATACATAAACATATACATATACATATACACACACACACACACACCACACACACACACACACACCATATATATAATATATATATTATCTATATATATATATATATATATATATATATATATATGCATGTATGTATGTATATACTGTTAGAGTGAGTGAGACTGAGACAGGCAGAAGAAAAGGGAAAAGAAGAAAAAAACGGCAGAAATGAACAAATACAAAACCAAAATAAATAACGATAGAGAAAGAGAGCGGGTGGGAGTGGTGGAGAGGCTACACCAAACCATACATATACACACTTAACAGTACGTATAGGCACTCACACATGCATACACAGGGGCACTCACACACTCATACATCTCGATTTATAGCAAATCCTACATGAAGGCACCACAGCCAACCAAAGACTCGTAACAACCCCTAACAACACGCCAAACGATTACACGCAATAAACACGTCTTTTACACGCTCACACATACACATACACGTACACGTACACGTACACACACACACGGCATATACACACCCACACATACCCATACACGCATACCTTTTTGGAGAAGGGGTTATTTCTGCTGTGTGGCTTTTGTTTCTGCTGTTGGTGATGTTGTCTTTAGCAGTCGTTCTCTTAACACTCGCCATTGTTGTCTCCATTGCCGTTGTTCTTGTCGCTGTTAGAGTCATTGTTTTTATTGTCGTTGTTGTTCTAGTTGTTGTTGCTTGTTGTTTTTGTTGTTGTTGTCATGTTGTTGTTGTTGCTCTCTTAGCGTTTCCCGCCTCTCTTGGGGTTTGTTGATATAGGACACACCTGCGTACACACGCTGCCGAGAGGAGTGACATAGGGTGGACGGTACTTTTGGGAGAGTCAAGAAAAGAAAGAATTAGAAAGAGTACGAGTGATGTGTATGGGAGAGAGAGAGGAGAGAGAGAGAGGAGGAGGAGAGAGAGACAGAGAGAGTGGGAGAAGGAGAGATGATGAATGTGTGAAGACTAGAGAGGCAGGGGAGACAACGACGGAGAGAGGGAATGTAGAATGAGAGAGTGGAGAATTTGAGCGAGTGAAAGAGAGGTGCGAGAATGTCAAGCAGAGACAGACAGACAGACAGATAGACAGACATACAAGCAGGCAGACACACAGACAGACAGTCGAAGGAAGAATGAAGGAGCGACAAAACAATCTTATACACACACGCACACGTATATATATACACGCAGATATATTTATGTGTATGAATGTGTATATATACATTTACATACAGACATACATACATATATATACATATATACATATATACATACATACATATATGTATATATATATATATATATATATGTTAATAAAATAGAACATATGCATATATATAAACATATATGTACGTACCTACCTCTACATGTACATATACACGCATATATGTGTACAGGACACCAAAAAGACGTCGAACACAGAGAGACGAAAAACATAGACACAAACCAAGGAACAAAACAAGCAAAAAAAGAGATACAGGACAATAAGCACAACGAAAAATCCCCTTCTTCAGTCGCTAAGGTTTCATCTACTAAACGTTTCGAAGGATAAAAGCGAGACGTATACTTCGAAGAAAACTTCCTTCCTGCGAAAAGCAAATCAATAAAATTCTGAGATCTTTTCGCAAGGGGTAAAAAAAAGACAAGACGGTAACGACAGTACAAACATATAAACAGTAAAAAATATATAAACAGTGGAAAAATAAATATATAACAGTGAGAGACAGGACAAGGAGAACAAGATAAGAAGGGCTGTTAACGCCAGACGAAAAAAGTATTGCAAACGCTGGATTATAGTGGACGACGAGAGAGAAAAAATGTCGACCAGTAGCCTTAGAAGGCGGGCGAGAAAAGACAGGATAGCAGTTACGACGGAAGTATCGTCGCAGATGGACGACGGGAATGGGGGAGGAGGAGCAAGAGGAAGAGAGAGAAGAAGGGGAATGGTGCGAGGAGACCATGAAGAATGGTGAAAGGGAGAGAGAGAATGAAGAATGAGAGAGAGAGGAGAAGAGACAAGTTAAGTGAGGGAAAAAAGACGAAAAAGGGAAGGGAGGAAAGAAAGAAAGATGCAGAGTCGCGTGAGAGTTAATATCAAGGCTAACTTGATAAACAGAACAATCTTACTTAATAGGGTGCGTGCGTTTAGTCGTATAATATGTTAATAAAATAGAACATATGCATATATATAAACATATATGTACGTACCTACCTCTACATGTACATATACACGCATATATATGTACAGGACACCAAAAAGACGTCGAACACATAGAGAGACGAAAAACATAGACACAAACCAAGGAACAAGACAAGCAAAAAAGAGATACAGGAAAATAATATATATATATATATATATAATATATATATATGGTAATAAAATAGAACATATGCATAATATAAACATAATGTACGTACCTACCTCTACATGTACATATACACGCATATATGTGTACAGACACCAAAAAGACGTCGAACACATAGAGAGACGAAAAACATAGACACAAACCAAGACAGGACAAGCAAAAAAAAGGGATACAGGACAATAAGCACAACGAAAATCCCCTTCTTCAGTCGCTAAGGTTTCATCTACTCTACGTTTCGAAGGATAAAAGCGAGACGTATCTTCGAAGAAACTTCCTTCCTGCGAAAAGCAAATCAATTAAAATTCTGAGATCTTTTCGCAGAGGGGTAAAAACTGGTAAAAAAAAGCAAGACGGTAACGACAGTACAAACATATAAACAGTAAAAAATATATATAAACAGTGGAAAATAAATAGATAACAGTGAGAGACAGGACACAGTGGAAAATAAATATATAACAGTGAGAGACAGGACAAGGAGAACAAGATAAGAAGGGCTGTTTACGCCAGACGAAAAAAGTATTGCAAATTCTGGATTATAGTGGACGACGAGAGAGAGGAATGTCGACCAGTAGCCTTAGAAGGCGGGCGAGAAAAGACAGGATAGCAGTTACGACGAAGTATCGTCGCAGATGGACGACGGGAATGGGGGAGGAGGAGCAAGAGGAAGAGAGAGAAGAAGGGGAATGGTGCGAGGAGACCATGAAGAATTGTGAGGGGGAGAGAGAGAATGAAGAATGAGAGAGAGAGGAAGAGACAAGTTAAGTGAGGGAAAAAAGACGAAAAAGGGAATGGGATAGAAAGAAAGAAAGATGCAGAGTCGCGTGAGAGTTAATATCAAGGCTAACTTGATAAACAGAACAATCTTACTTAATAGGGTGCGTGCGTTTAGTCGTATAATATGTTAATAAAATAGAACATATGCATATATATAAACATATATGTACGTACCTACCTCTACATGTACATATACACGCATATATGTGTACAGGACACCAAAAAGACGTCGAACACATAGAGAGACGAAAAACATAGACACAAACCAAGGAACAGGACAAGCAAAAAAAAGGGATACAGGACAATAGGCACAACGAAAAATCCCCTTCTTCAGTCGCTAAGGTTTCATCTACTCTACGTTTCGAAGGATAAAAGCGAGACGTATCTTCGAAGAAACTTCCTTCCTGCGAAAAGCAAATACATAATATGAATAATATATATGCATATATACATACATAAATGGGTACAGGGTGTCATAAAATGTAAACAACATGAAATACGAAATACGAAAACATGGAATACGATCTTTTTTTGGCGAACAACGAAAGAAAGAATTGGAAAACAACAAGACAAGTAACATAAAGAACGACCCTTCATCATTTGTCGACTGTTTTATCTACTCCACATTTCGAGCAATCAATATTGTTATGTGTGCGTCAATGCATGTATATATGTAAGTGTATACAAATGTATATATGTGTTAGTATCTGCATATGTATGTATGTATGCTTGTTTGTCTTCATGTGAGTATATGTAAGTGTATGTATGACTGTTAATTTGTATGTATATTTGCTTGCGTGAATGTATCCGTGTGTGTATATATATATATATATATATATATATATATATATATATATATTATATTGTATGTATATATGTATATATGTATAATATATTATATATATATATATATATATATATATAATTATATATATATATATATATATATATATATATATATATATATATATATATATATATATATATATATATATATATATATATATATATATATATATATATATATATATATAGATATATATATATATATATATATTATATATATATATTATATATATATATATTATATATATATATATATATAGTGAAGGCGCATGGCTCAGTGGTTAGAGCGTCGAGCTTACGATCGTGAGGTTGTGAGCTCGAATCCCGGACCGGGCTGGGTGTTGTGTTCTTGAGCAAGGCACTTTATTTTACGTTGCTCCAGTTCACTCAGCTGTAGAAATGAGTTGCGACGTCACTGGTGCCAAGCTGTATCGACCTTTGTCTTTCCCTTGGATAACACTGGTGGCGTGGAGAGGGGAGGCTGGTATGCATGGGCGACTGCTGGTCTTCCATAAACAACCGTGCCCAGACTTGTGTCTAGTAGGGTAACTTTCTAGGTGCAATCCCATGGTCATTCATGACCGAAGGGGGTCTTTACCCTTTTATATATGCTTATACGAGTAAGAATTTATAAAAGGAAAGTATATGACTGGGGAATGTAGAAGTGCAATTCTTAAGAGTGCAAAATCTTGTTTGCAGCACAGAAGGTGCATCGACAGATCTATCTTGCCGCGTGTTTGTGTACGCGTACGCGTACGCGCGTGTGTATCTGTGCCTGCGAACGGGGATGTGCTTGTCTGCATTGCCATGTGTTTGCACATCTACAAGGAGAATCAGGCTGACACAATCACGTGCACTTCATCCCTTTGCCCTTACGGTTATTAACTCACAATCGAGTGCGACTTCGAACTCGTAGCTTAATGAATAGGACATCACAAGCCATATCCATCTCAGCTGTACTCAGAGAACAACTCGTAATACCATAGCAAACATTCTATAATAATGTTGGTCTTAAATTGCGGCACAAGGCCAGCAATCTCGGGGAGGGAATAAGTCGATTACATCGATCCCAATGCCTGACTGGTACTTATTTTATCGGTCCCAAAAGGCCGAGTTGGCTTTGGTGGAATCTGAACCCAGAAAATAAAGGCAGACGAAATGTTACTAAGCATTTTACCCAGCGGTACTTTGTTAACATGCCAGTAATTTCATGTTCAATCTACCTCCCAAGAAAAGATTTCGATATGCGAATTAGCCTGTAAACCTCTTATATAAGAGAGTATTTTTTAAGGCGGCGAGCTGGCGGAATCGTTACCACGCCGGGTGAAATGCTTAGTGGTACTTCGTTTGTCTTTATGTTCTGAGATCAAATTACGCCTTCCATCATTTCGGGGTCCATAAATCAATTACCAGTTGCATACTGGTGTCGATCTAATCAACTGTCTCCCCCCCCAAAATTTCGGGTATTGTTCCTAGAGTAGAAAAAATATAAGAGAATATAGAATCAGTGGTTTTGTGGATAGTTAAAGAGGGTACACAGTTGCTAAGGAAGATACCAACGAGAAAAGAAACGTAAGAATAATCTCTTCCTTCTTATTCAGTTCGCAAACAACTACGGACACTGTGTACAGTGGATGTAGCACAGGATTAGCTAATAACTCTACACATATTCTCTATAGTAGCTGATTACAATGACTCGAAACACTTAATAAATCAGAAATATCATGTTCAATGTCGCTGCCCAGAAAAAAGATCGATATGCATTTTTAGACTACGATGTTTACGCTAACCTCTAATATACGTGGAGTGTAGAAACGGTGTTGTCGTTTCTACAACGAACACATATACACGAAGGTGGAGCTGTGTGGTTAATCAAAGGTGGATGAGTTGAGGAGGGAGGGGAGGAGGAGCAATAACTTCCAGGAAAGTTCCGAGGAAGGGGAGGAGGGTGATATAGGAATAACTGGAGGTTGAGGAAGGGAGATATGATTTCTTCGAAAGTTCCCAGGAAGGGGAGGAAGGGGATGACGGGAAGATCTGATTTCCTGGAAAAATATGAGAAAGGGGAGGAGGGGAGATCGAACATCCTGGAAAGTTCCGATGAAGGGAAGGAAGAGAAGGAGGGGGAGATAGAACTTCCTGGAAAGACACGACAAGGTGGAAGGGGAGGAGGGGGAGATAGGACGTCCTGGAAAGATCCGAGGAAGGACAAGAGGGGAGATAGGACTTACAGGAAAGTTCCGATGACTTCATGGAAAGTTCCGAGGAGGGAAATGAAGGGGACGAGGAGATATATGACTTCTTGAAAAATTGCGAGGTTTTCTGGAAAATTCCGAGGGGGTGAGAAAATACTTCTTGGAAAGTTCCGATAACTTCCTGGAAAGTTCCGCTGAATGGTAGGATAGGGTAGAAAGATCCTAGAATGATAGAAAGATCCTGAATGGTAGAAAGATCCTAGAAAGTTCCGAGGATTTCCTAGAAAATTCCGAGAACTTCATGGAAAGTTCCAAGGGGGATAGGACTTCCTGGAAAGTTCCGACGAGGAGATAGATAGGACCTCCTGGAGAGATTCGAGGACTTCATGGAAAGTTCCGAGGAGGGGAGGGAAGAGGAGGGAAAGGAAGAGAGGAGGAAGGGGAGGAGGTGAGATAGGACTTCCTGGAATGATCCGATGATGGGAAGATACGACTTCCTAGAAAGTTCCGAGGACTTCCTCGAAAGTTGCGAGGATTTTCTGAAAATTCCGAGGACTTTCTGGAAAGTTCCTAGAATGTGAGGAGGACTTCCTGGAAAGTTCCGATGACTTCCTGTAAAATTCCGAGGATTGGAGGAGGGGAGGTAGGAATTTCTGGAAAGTTCCGAGGAAGAAGAGGAACAGGAGGAGGGTGGATAGGACTTCCTGGAAAGTTCCCTTGATGGGGAATAGGGTTGTGCTAGGACTTCCTGGAATGTTCCGGATAGGGGCGCTAGACTTCCTGTATACGAATGTGGAGAAGTGGTGAAGGGTGAGGGGAGTATGTTGTGGGTGTGGGGTTCGTTGGCTGTTGTCGCTGTCGATTGCAGTTTGGGTCGGGTTTGGTCAGGGTTGAGTCTCGGTGACTTGTGGACGTGGAGTTGGGTGGGTGGGGTTGGTGTAGTAGGTTGATGTGTTATATTGGGGAATGAAGTGTATGAGGGGGATGTTCCGATAAAGGTGAATTGGAGGATGGGTTGGTGTCTTCCTGGAAAATTCCAGGGAGGGGAACGTAGGGGATTAGGGATTGATCACCAAATAGACAGATCCTGATGAAGCTGTATCAAATGTATTTTAAATTTGCATTTTCAACGGTATAAATACCGCCGCAATCCCATTTCCTATTGGCTACAGGCCCCTCCTTTTCACTCCTTTTTCACTCCGTCGGTTGCGACGATGAGGGTCCCAGCTGATACGATCAACGGAACAGCTTGCTCGTGATATTAACGTGCAAGTGGCTGAGCACTCCACAGACACGTGTACCCTTAACGTAGTTCTCGAGGAGATTCAGCGTGACACAGAAATGTGACAAGGCTGGCCCTTTGAAATACAGGTACAAGAGAAACAGGAAGAAAGAGCGAGAGAAATTTGTGGTGAAAGAGTACAGCAGGGTTCACCAGAGCCTCGTGGAGCTTTAGGTGTTTTCGCTCAATAAACATTCACAATGCCCGGTCTGGGAATCGAAACCGCGATCCTCCGACCGCGAGTCCGCTGCCTTAACCACTGGGCCATTGCGCCTCCACATTGGCTACAGGTGCAGGAGTGGCTGTATAGTAAGTAGCTTGTTTACCAGCCACATGGTTCCGGGTTCAGTCCACTGCGTGGCACCTGGGCAAGTGTCTTCTACTATAGCCTCGGGCCGACCAAAGCCTTGGGAGTGGATTAGTAGACGGAACTGAAAGAAGCCCGTCGTATATATGTATATACATTATATATATATATATATATTATATATATATATATTATATATATATATATTATATTATATATATATATATATATATGCGTGTGTGTGTTTGTGTGTCTGTTTTTGTGTCCCCCTAGCATTGCTTGACAACTGATGCTGGTGTGGTTTATGCCCCGTTACTTAGCGGTACGGCCTAAGAGACCGATAGAATAAGTACTGGGCTTACAAAAGAATAAGTCCCGGGGTCAAGTTGCTCGATTAAAGGCGGTGCTCCAGCATGGCCGCAGTCAAATGACTGAAACAAGTAAAAGAGTAAAGAGTAAAGAGAGATATATGATGAGACAAATAAAAGGAGAGTGACGCACATGGAGACACACTACATGTGCACTAAAATGTACTCGTATACATACGTGCTTATGCGTTTAGGAATCAATGAACTCAAGTTTGTACGTATACAGGAATGTATGAACATATGTAATTAAGTGTTATATGCATGCGAATGCCTATATAGTTACAGATGCGTGTGTATATGTTTATGGAAATGCATACAAATGTGCGTATGTGCATGGTGTGTGTGTGTGAATGAAAATATGCTGTATAAGGATTCCGGTATGCATATACGAATATATGAAGAAATATGCATATATTCGTGTGTATGATTGCAACATGTGAGCGTATATGCACACACGTGAACGCGTGTTGTGTCTGTGTATGTATGTATGTATGTATGTATGTATGTATGTATGTATGAATGAGCGAATGTGCCGTGTGTGTATACGTGTATGCATGTTTGCTTGTTTTTGAGAGTATGCCCGTGTATGTATGTATGTATGCGTGTTAATGTGTTTGTGTATAAGTGTATGCATGCATGATTGCTTATGAGAGTATTCCTGTGTATGTACGTGTGTTAATGCGTGTGTGTACTTGTTTGTATATATGTGTGTATGTATGCATGCATGTATGTATGAGCAAATGTGTCCGTGTGTGTATACGTGTATGCATATGTGCTTGTTTACGAAAGTGTGGCTGTGCATGTATGTGTATTAACGCGTGTGTGTGTGTGTGTGGTTCTATGTTTATATGTGTCTGTGCGTGTGCAGACAGATGTTCCGGGTTTATTAAAAGTAATAATTGACGAGGAATTCCATAGAATTGGCAAAGATGTCGAAGGAAACATGTGCTGAGGAGATAGAGAAAACGGTAAAAGAAGCAAAGAGAAAGAAACACAAACGGCAGACATCAAAAGAAGAAGAAGAGAAAAAAAAAAGAGAAAGAAAACGTTAATTAGTCTAGAATGAATATACAATCGGTACCGAAGGTGATTATAAGTGATAGATGAAAGCGATGATACGGTGGGAAGTCTGTGATAAATTCTTGGTGAAGATGAAGAAGTGGAAGCGTAAAAGAGTTTGTAGGAATGTGGAGGTGAGGGGTGAGGGGTGAGGGGAGCGTGTTGTGGGGTGGGTGGGCGTCGTTGGTTGTTGTCGCTGTCGGTTGCGGGGTGACGTGGGGGGGGAGGTTGGAGTTGGGTGGGGGTTGGGGTTGGTGGGGTCGGGTCGGGGTGGGGTACGGTTAGTGGGGTGGGGCGGGGGAAGATAGGGTGAGATGTCGTATACGGAAGTTGGGAGTTATACGAGGGTAAGAGGGGTTAAGTTTAAGATCTGAGATAAAGAGAATGAGCGTTTAATGGCATAGATTATCACAGAAACTACTAACGCCACACGCACGCACACACACACGGCACACACACACACACACACACACACACTCATGCATATAGATACATACATGCAAACATACATACATGCATACATAAATATACACAGACAGACAAACATGCACAAACACACACACATGCACACAGACTATCGCACATTTTAAGTTTGCGAAGGAAAGCGGGAGGAAGTGATATATGGCTATATATATGCGTATATTCATACATATATACAGCCATACATATATATTATATATGTATGTATATTTATGCATACAAAGTGAAAGAGACAGAAATAGACAACGAGCAGGTCTACGCAAGCTTGAACATTTTTCTGAACTTGTATGAACACCTGTATGTTTAAAGAGAAATCGTCTACCTGCAGAATTAACCACCGAATCGATTCAAGCCACATCCAAATGTCTTAAGAAATGGCGTTCATACAGTTCTAGATACGCGGCCAGCATAAACGTATGCGTACATATATCTATATAATAATGTGTATATGTACACTGATACACACACACACACACACACACACATATATTACTCAAAAAGTGCGCCAGAAGGCCAATGACGTAAGCAAAGAATTTGGACAAGGCAGAGAAAGATTCCACATTCCATTCCTATGCACGACGCAGTTCGACATCCTTCAAAACACCGACGATGCTAGTCTGAGGAGTCTACACGCCGTAAAGAGAAAGTACATGGAATGGT
>NW_021824455.1:10000-18623 GCF_006345805.1 Octopus sinensis | reverse complement strand
GACGTTGTGTAAGCACAGTCCACAATAAGGTGGTCACATCTTCTTATGTGACCCACCCGCGAAAGTTTTTTTCTCCCACGAGAGCTCCGGACACTATTAATGAGCTCGTTTGCATACAACCAATCAGAGCTCACCTTGAACTTGCTGTCAAGTTAACAAACAGGAGTGACTGTATCGGAAGTAGCTTGTTTACCAACCACATGGTTCCGGGTTCAATCCCACTACGTGGCACCATGGGCGACTGTCTTCTATAGCGTCGGACCGACCAAAGCTTTGTGAGTACACAGAAACAGAAAGAAGCCCGTCGTATATATATATATATATATATATATATATATAAAAATCGTTGATGATCTTCTTCTAGCATTCTGGCCGGCTACCTAGCAGGCCAGCCCTGCCATATACATATATATATATATATATATACTAGCAGTATCGCCCGGCGTTGCTCGGGTTTGTAAGGGAAATAACTATAAAGCATTTTTAGAGAGTATAGCCAAAAAATAGCAAAAAAATGGGAAAAAAATGATGGTAATTTTTTTGAGAGTTAAAAAGGTCGAGTTGCGCCCTAGACAGTCTGTGGTTTGTGTTTCTGATTCTCGACCCCATGTCGAATTTATCGATCTTTTCAGAACTGGGGGAACCTTTCAAAATTTTCGCTGCGTTAGTTTTGAATTATGACATGGGCTATGTGTGTGTGTCAAGTTTCATCAGAATCGGTTGAAAGCTGTGGTCAGGGTGAGGGTACAACCTGACAGACACACAGACACACACAGAGACAAACGCCGTTTATATATAGATATATATATATATATATATATATATATATATATATATATATATATATAATATATATATATATATTATATGTATATTATATGTATATATATGTATATGTATGTGGTGTGTATATGCTTCTGTGTTTGTGTTTGTCCCCCACACATCACTTCACAACCGATGCTGGTGTGTTTACGTCCCCATAATAGCGGTTCGGCAAAGGAGACGGATAGAATAAGTATATAAGGCTTACAAATAATAAGTCCTGAGGTGGATTTACTCAACAAAAAGGCGGTGCTCCAGCATGGGCCCAGACAAATGACTGAAACATGTAAAAGAGTAAATGAGTAAAATATAATAGATACATATATATATATATATATATATATATATATATATATTATATATATATATATATATATATGTGTGTGTGTGTGTGTGTGTGTGTGTTGTGTATGAATAACATATAGCCTAATGGCTAAAATGTCTTTTGTGCTAGATCACCGGCATAATAATAATTTATTTATCACCTTTTTACTATGTATGTATATATATATATATATATATATATATATACTTTATTTTAAGCAGCAGAAAATTCAACAAAATCTGTTACTCTGAGTTTCTCGTTGCCGTTCATCAGACAGTTTTTGCTAGAATGGAACAATATATATTAATTCAATCTATACTCTTACAAACGCTACACCTTTAAAAAGAAATGGACTGTTTGATTGGCCCTTTAGAAAAAACGGTCAATTCGAGACGATAAACAAAAGGTCAAAAATACATGCATATATATATAAAAACTTATAAAAAATTATAAAAAATTATAAAATCCGAGGAAAAAAACCGAGGAAAAAACCTATTGCCGTTAATGAAGACAGTACAAATTAATGCATAGAAATTAAACCTGTTATAAATACTGCAATACATATTTATATTAAAATCCACATATATATATCAACATACACAAAAGGATGCGCGTAAACGCCATACATACATATACAGACGTATGAATATGAATCTAAATTATTTACACTAAAAGCATGTGTACATATATTCACGCAAACCGTCTCGCACGCAAGCTAAAATTCATCTATGTAGCAATTCTCATATATGAGCAAGGAGGGGGAACAAAAGAAAGGGAAAGAGAGAAAAAGGAACGAAAGAGGGGTGGGGGGGGGGGAAACTTGTAGCGATGCTATTGGCATCTATAGAGGCCAGTATACATACACAAGTTTGAATTGATACATATACATACCGTCGTGTGTATGCGTGCTTAAGCACAAGCATACTTTCACTTACACATACACAGATACGCATGCTTACAAATACATATGCTTTGCTATACACAAACTTATATAAACATTCTGAATTTGGACAACATTGCTTTTTTTAAAAAAACATTGCTTTTAAAAAATGGGTGCTTAATAAAAATATATACGAAAGACATATAAAAATAAAATATAACATCCTATTTTGGGTCATTTATAAATAATCAAGGTAATATAAATAATCAAGGTAATCCTATGCATACAATAACATGAAAACAAAGTTTGTAGGTTTTTCCTAATATATATGCAGAAACAATAAGACTTTGCTATAGATCCGTCGTAGCGCTTAAGAGTCAAAATCAAAATCAAAATCAAAATACAAAATATAGACTCTATCCATATGGTATATTATATTCGACATTTTAAATTTAGCCGCGTGCCTACATAAGTTCATTAACTCACTTCTTTGATTCAAAGAATTATTGTCTTTGACTAATATGTGCATTTTTTCTAATAAACAAAGCTTGCACTTGAATTAAATTTGTAAGCTCCATGCCTGTATGGTGCCGCCCTGTCCAGAATGCTCCATGTCACGTTGAAAGGTGGGGCTTCCTTTTCTTTTAGTTCCCAGACATATTTTGCTAGGCTGGTTTTCTTCCTATTCTCTGAGTATTTTTAAAGAATTCTTATGAGAATATATATATATATATATCTGTATATATATATTATGTATATATGTATATATATATGTATATATATATGTATATATATATATATATATATATATATATATATATATATATATAATTTATATATACACATACATGTATACATACATACATACCAACATACATACATACATTACAACATACATACTATATACGTGTATATACGCATATATACTAACTAAAACAAAATAAAAACCTGATTAAGTCCAAAGGGTAGTACTAGATATTGTTAGTACTTTATATAGTTGTGGTGTGTTATTAAATGTAAATTATAAGCTGGCCAATGCTTATTTGTTAAAGGTACCAGCAGAAAAGTTGTATATGCGTGTGTCTCTTCGTGCGCGAATGCTTATGTCCCCTTTGCAAGCGAAAAAGGAACACACTGAGAGATCAGTCACGTCTTTTTTTATATGATTCTAGGGAAGTAAGTCTTGAAGTTATTTTTTTGTTATCTCCCTTAATTATGTAGTTAAGAGAATATGCAATTTTGTCGTTATTTACTGTCTTACTCTATTTGACTTTTTTCAGTTATTTGATTGCGGCCATGGTGGAGCATCGCCTTTATTCGAGCAAATCGACCCAGAACTTATTCTTTGTAGGCCTAGTACTTAATTTATTGGTCTCTTTTGCCTGACCGCTAAGTCTCGCGGACGTGACCACACTAGCACCGGTTGTCAAGCGATGCTGGAGGGATAAACAGACATACAAACGTATATATATATATATATATATATATATATATTTGTTTTCTAGTTTCAGCTCAGAGCTGCGGCCATGCTGATGCACCGCCGTTTTGTGCTACACTGTTATTACGAAGAACCTCGTCTAATATGTGGCACTTGGTGAAGAATGGAGTTTGATACAGCTACTCTCACTTGCACCTCTTGCCGTGAGGTAGGTTCATCTGGGACTCTTGACAGGAAGGTGTCCAGCTTTGATTTAAAAACCGCTACATCTACTTTGTGCAAGTTCCTCAGACTCTTTGGGAGAATATTAAAAAGCTGCGGGCCCTTAAAACCCAGGCTGTTGCAGAAGCTGGTCCTGAAGCGTGATGGCATTGCTGGGATATTGGCACTATGCAGTGTCGTCCCGTTCTAGCATTGGTGTAGCTTACATTGCCAACATTTGGCACAATTCCTTCAGGATCTTCTAGACTATATTACTGCATACTCTCCGTCTTTCTCTCCAGGGAGTAGAGTCTTAGCTGTTTCAACCTTTTCCAGTAGTACTGAGCTGTTGCAAAGAGACGATCTTCTTTGTGAATCTTCTCTGGATTGCTTCAAGGTCCGCTGTTAATTTTGCACTGGTGGCTGACCATAGCTGTGAGCAGTAATCCAGGCGACTGAGGACGAATGTCCGCCAGAGGACCATCATGGTTTCCTTATCTCTGGTTCTGAATGTTCTTAGGATCCACCCAGCCAGTCGTCTGCACTTTGTCACATCCTGGTAATGTGCACTTGGAAGAGGTATCATCACTCATGTCCTACCCAGGTTCCTCACAGACTTAGGCTCTAGGATTGAAATTCCCTGTGGACCGGTGTATCCTGTAAGTTTAATTTCAGTTTTGGATGCTGGTAGCGCAGGGCCTGGAATTTTTCAACATTAAACTGCATATTATTATCCTCAGCCCATCTGTAGATTGAGTCCAACTCCTGCTGCAAGTGTGCAACATCGCTGGGGTTCTGTATTTTCTGCGAGACTTTCGTATCGTCTGCATAGCTGGCCAGAGTGGCTATCCGGGCATTTGAGGGCATATCTGAGAGGGCCACTATAAAAAGCAGTGGTCCCAAGACAGTGCCCTGTGGAACACCGCGCACTATTTGTGTGTTCATAGAGGTGGCTCCATTAACCACTACTGCCTGACTCCTATCTTTCAGGAAGTCATGCAACCATACTCCAAGTTTTCCAGCTATGCCGAGGTCACGTAGTTTGTGACATATCATACCATGATCTACCTTGTCAAAAGCTTTTGCAAAATCAAGGTAGATTACGTCCACATTTGATTTGTTGAGTAACTGCCTCAACACCCAGTCATAATGTTGTAAGAGCTGAGTCAGGCAGCTCCTACCTGGTCGAAAACCATGCTGGGTATTACTCAGCAAGTTATTTTCCTCAAGGAAGGCGATTAGTTTCTTTCTGACTATCCGTTCCATGACTTTGCTGATGTGTGAAGTCAGAGAGATAGGCCTATATTTTTTGGCATCTGCTCTACTTCCCCCTTTAGTATTGGGCTATTATTCCCTCCTTCAGCTTGCTTGGCAGTTTGCCATTCGCAAGAAAGCTCTGGAAGAGAATCTTGAGGGTTTTGCCAGGGCATGCTTACACGCTTTGAGGAGGATTGCTTGGAAACCATCTGGACCAGCAGCTGAGTTTGTGTCCACTTCATCTATGGCTAGTAGGACATCTTTTTCGCTCTAATGTCAATACATTCTATTGTAACCGCCTCACTGGTTATTGGTGAGGCGGCAAAGAAGTCCACTGGTTCGTTCACTTGTCTGTGTTCCAACGGGGTGGTAAAGACACTTTTGAACTGGTCATTCAGCATCTCACTGATCTTAGTTGGACTGTCTGTGAGGGAGCCATATATATATATATATACATATATATATATATATATATATATATATAATATAATATATATATATATGTATGTATGTATGTATGTATGTATGTATGTATGTATCAGGGGCGTGTACTCTCAGGTGTGCAAGGTATGCGTTGCATGCCCTGTGATTTTTTTATCCATATGATCGGAAAATTAGATAAAATAGTTACTTTGTTTCAAAGAAAATCCGTCCAGTTGTAGTTTTCTCCCCTTCTCTCTCAGTGACTCTACTTATGCTTTTAGAAGTCATGCATTGACAAGAACAGCATGTTATGTAGACACTCCCTCTCTGTCTCAGTTTGTCCTTCCTTCCTCTCTCTCTCACTCTTAGCGACTTGTTTAAAAGACATGCTAAGGGGATAGAGCATTTGAAATTTTTTACCCCCTTCCTCTTTCTCTTAGTGGCTATGCTGTGGGAAGACCCGCATGACCTCCCTCTCTGTCTCTTAGTTTGTCCCTCCTTCCTCTCTCTCTCTTAGTGAATTGATAAAAAAGATGCTAGGAGAAAGGTCGTTCATAATATTTTGTACCCCCTTCCACTTTCTCTCAGTGGCAGTCATGCTATGAGCTGACCGCATGATACCCACTTTCTGTATCTTTCTGTTTTGTTGAAATTGACTTACAATTTACGCCGGCGCTTCCACGTGTGTTCGTATATAAGAACAGCCTTTTACGAAATGAGTGAAATGTTGTGTTATAAACGATATTTTGAGAAATAGTTTTTCGAAAGGAGAATTCGATGGAAAATAATTAATTATATCGGTGGGAGACCAACACCGAAAAGGGCTAATGCATTAGATAACATTGTTAAAAAAAAGATTTCCGAAGGCAACAGCCTCACGGCTTATTATTACCACAAAGGAAAATTATCATTTCATAATCAGCCTTTTTGAGCACATCATTGAAAATCCTGAAGCATGGGAGATACCACCATAAATTCAGCAATTGGATTCTTACAAACTTTAAAAGCTCCTGATTTCTTATTTTGTTAGAAGTATTCAGTGAGATTATTTCTTTTTTCATATTTAACATCCTCCAGAGTAAAAGTCATGACATAGTGTATTGTAAAGATCAAATAGATAAAACTAGAACTGTACTCGAAAACAAACTTGATAATTTTTCAATCTCTTTTACTTGTTTCAGTCATTTGACTGCGGCCATGCTCGAGCACCCCTTTAATCGAGCAACTCGACCCCGGGACTTATTCCATCGGTCTATTTTGCCGAACCGCTAAGTAACGGGGACATAAACACACCAGCATCGGTTGCCAAGCAATGCTAGGGGGACAAACACAGACGCACAAACACACACACGCATATATATATACATATATACCACGGGCTTCTTTCAGTTTCCGTCTACCAAATCCACTCACAAGGCTTTGGTCGGCCCGAGACTATAGTAGAAGACCCTTGCCCAAGGTGCCACGCAGTGGAACTGAACCCGGGGGGGAAAATATGGAGTCGATGCAGGAATCGGAATTCAGAGATCCAAGAATATATCTATTGAGCCCCAACGACATTATAAAATGCTTTATAACAAAATTATCAGTACAATAGTTGACCAAATAAAAGCACGATATTCATCCTTAGAAGAGTTTAAATTCATGGAACTTTCGAATTTCAACAAATTTGATGAGTATTGCAAACAATTTAAAAATCATGGGTACTATTTAAGAAGAGTGGTCCCGGTGCGCGCCACCCGAGCATCCACGCCAGCTAGTCGTGACTAGTCGATCCTTACTTTGTGTTTTATTTACTTTGTTTTAAACATTATTTACTTTGTGTTTTTGTGTTTTATATTTTTGTTTTAAAAAAATTATTTACTTTGCTAGATAGTCGTAGGATCGACTAGTCACGACTAGCCAGCGCGGATGCGCGAGCGCGCGCAACGGGTCCACTCTTCTTAAATAGTACCAGGGCGACGTTTTTTTTTTTAATTCTAGGTCATACGGGGTTGATTGCATATTCAGAATCTCCCATATGTAAATCGTAGGAATTCGAAAATTTTTTTACTGAAAAATTGCCCGGGGGGGGGGGGAGAAATTCATTGCATGCCCAGCCCCGGAAGTCACCGCACGCCACTGGTATGTATACATATATATATACGACGGGCTTCTTTCAGTTTATATATATACCTATATATATATACTTATATACATATATGTATATATATATATATATATATATATATATATATATATAAATTTTGAATAATCCGTAACAAGATAATTCATTTATCCATTTCATAAATATATATATATGTATGTATGTATATATATATATGTATATATTATATATATATATATTATATATATATATATATATATATATGTATATATATATTATGTATGTATATATATATAATATATATATATTATATATAATATATATATTATATATATATAAATATATATATATATATATATATATATATATATATATATATATATATATATATATATAGAGAGAGAGAGAGAGGAGAGAGAGAGAGAGAAGAGAGAGAGAGAAAATAGTTAAAAGTGAAAAAAACTACAGAAAGCTTGTTTTAAAAGGTTAAAAAATATATATTTGAGTCATTATGTCAGAAGAATGTTATAAATTTTTTTCATACAGTGACATAGTTTTTGAAGAAATTACCGGTTTCGTGTATAAGTTTTAAATTTCTCAATTCATTGTAATGTATCATCTAGATGTGTTGAGTGCAACTACAAAACATTGTTATGATTTCGTTCGTTAAGAAGTGTAAAGAAGAGTTCCAGGTAAGGGGGGGTAATAAGTGATTTCTTCCGGTGTAAGGGAGATAATCGCTTAATATTTCTTGCCTTTTTTTAAAGGGGTGAGTTTCTCTGTATAAGAATGTTAGAATGGTTAAGTTTGGGCTTATATTTTTCAATGAAGAATGTTTCCTTGTTTAGTTTAATTTGTGTTCGTGTTCCTATAGCACATTGATAAAATGGAAAGATTAAAAATTGTGGTAGTAGTTGCTCTGCGCATTTCTCAATATGCCCACTAAAGGGTATCATTCTGTATTCTGGGAATGCAAGTTGTTGTCGATGCAGTGTGCATCTACGTCTGAATGATAGTCCCGTGGACCCCACGTAGTTTTGGTGGCAGCCCGAGCATCTTATGATATAAATTATGTTTTCAGAGGCACAAGTAAAATTAGATTTGATCTTGAATTTTTGTCCCCTTTGAAGAGGAATTCTGATCCTTCTAGAAGGTTTGGGCATGTTGCAC
>NW_021824454.1:15000-19914 GCF_006345805.1 Octopus sinensis | reverse complement strand
TATATATATATATATATATATATATATATATAATATATATATATATATATATTATATATATATATACATACATACATACATACTACATACATACATATATATATAAATATACATACGTATACCTATATATACACACACACATATAGACCTTCGTTAGATTATACTGTTATTTCACCACTAACAACTAGAGTGCTATTTCCAGCAATTTTCAGACTGTCTGGTGAAGTGGGTAGGGCTCAGATATGTCTGCGAGTGCTACATGTCATCAAATACAGTAAATTCTCCAGCGTCCCTGCAATTTTTGTTTACACTATTCATATAATTGTTACCCCAAAACGTCATACACTCCCACGATTTCTTTAACAAAGTTATTTAATCCGGATAACACCTGTTTAAACTGTTCTTTCGTCACACTCCTGTGACCGCATCAGTGGTCCTTTGTTTTCTTCTTTCTTATTTGTGTCTCTCCTTACTAACCGCAGCCATTTTGTATTTCTATTGTATGTCTTCATTTGCGCATGCTTATATCTCTATGTGCGTCTATGTTTATTTAGTGTGTGTGGGGCGGGATGCCTGTAATATTTGTATCTTCTGTTTATATACGTTCATCTAATTTGTTTTTGTTGTTGTTTTTGTTTATTCTTATTTTGTTCATGTGTTTACATCCACTTATTATTATCATTACATATGCTTGTATGTAGGTATGTCCGTATAACAACAATACTAGTAATAATAATAATAAATAAATAAAAAATTATATAGTTATTTATTTCTATTTGTTTATTTATCTGTGTATTTTATTTATTATGTTTTCGGTTCTGTTCATATTGTAACCAGTTTATTGGGATCCTCTACCCTCATATGTTGTGGTGTGTGCTTGTGTTCCATTCTAGTTTTCTATTCAGGCTAAACTGGCAAAATGACCATTCCGAAATATAACAATATCTGTTTCAACACACGACTTCACGTAAAAAATCTTGCACAACAAATATATAAACGTACCAAAAAGAATATATATATATATATATATATATATTATATATATATAATATATATATATATATATATATATATAATATATATATAATATATATATATATATTTATATTAATATATATATGAAATTTTGAATTTAGTTCACGGACTTCTAGTACTACCTTTGTGGGCCACCAGAGCTCCGCGGACCCCAGGTTGGGAACCATCAGCTTAGAGAATGGAATACGCGTCTTCATGGACGTTAACTCAACATCATCAAATGCAGTGCTTCCAAACTATTTTTGCCACTGGATCCTTTTGATTCCTTTTCATTCGCATGGGTACCCAAAGTCATTTCGATGCTTTCAAAGTCCTATTATATTTTTATATTTAAATACAGTTACGAATTGTATAAAAAATGTTAATACGAGGTCTGATCAATAAACATCCGGACTGTTGCCATAGTAAAGAAGCTAAAGCACACAGAGTAAAGCCGCTTGGCAGAGACTGACCCTGATCCCTGCTGTGCATGTGCACTAAGTTTTAACATTCTAGCTCACTTCCACTGTTTACAGCAGAGCTTGGAAGTAACGTGTGTAGCGAGTGATCGTCGCATTGACCACGACAGAAAAAGTTCTCATGGCGATAGCTGCTCAGAGGCCTACGCAAAGTTGCAGAAAGTGTATGGAGAGGAGTTTATGCGTTGTACACAAGTGTACGAGTGGTCCAGACGTTTCCAAGATGGCCGAAAAATGTCGATATTGACGAACGTTCTGGGAGGCCCGCAACCGGCAAAACTGAGAAAAATATCAGCATTGTAGATCTGCGTGCTACTGCAGGGAGAAATCGTCGAATCACCATTCATGAGTTATCAGAGAATGTGCAGATTAGTTACGGGTCAGTTCAGTCCATTATCAATGAAAATTTGGGTATGGGACGCGTGTCTGCCAAGTTTGTGCCAAAGCTGCTTTCAGCTGACCAAAGAGACACTCAGGTTTCAGTTGCGCAAGATCTCTTTGATTTTGTCGAGAACGATGAAAACTTCTTAAACAGTTTGCGTAGGTGTCTGAACAGGTATCTCCAAGCCTTTGGCAAAATTTGATGCAAATTTTCTGCTCAACTTTCTCTGTCATTTTCAAAGCGACGATCACTCGCTACAAACGTTAATTCCAAGCAGTGCTGTAAAGAGCGAAAGATAGCTAGAACGTTAAAACCTAGTGCGCATGCACAGCAAAGTTCAAGATCAGTCTGTGCCTAGCGACTTCACTCTGCGTGCTTTAGCTTCGTTACTATGGCAACAGTTCTATTACTTATTGATCAGATCAATCATATTTTATATATTGTAGAAGTGTCACCAATTCATTGAACATCAAATTTCAGCAGCAAAATCTTATATGAACCTCCGAAGGTCATATGGACCTGTGGAGGCACATGGCCTAGTGGTTAGAGCAGCGGACTCGCGGTCGAGGGATCGCGGGTTCGAATCTCAGACCGGGTGATGTGTGTGTTTATGAACAAAAGCACCTAAGCTCCACGCGGCTCCGACAGAAGGTAAAGGCGAACTTCTACTGACTCTTTCGCCACAACTTTCTCTAACTCTTTCCTCCTGCAGTTTGCAGCTCTCCTGCGACGAGCGGCGTCCTGTCCAGGTGGGGAACCTATACGCCTTATGAGCCAGGCATGGCTCGAGAAGGAACAAACAAACAATATGGACCGCCAAGGGTGATCTAGGCCCTGGTTGAGAATAGCTGCCCTAAGTACTACAACATGGGCCTTGGTGACGTGATTTGTTGATTTTTATAAGCGATACAGGTGAGCGCACGGAGTCTTTCCCGCGCATTTTCGTTCGTTTGTTGTTAGTGGTGTTGTTGGTTGTAATTATAAAACTGATGTTTGTATATAAATAAGGAACCGGTTGCTGTATCTGTGATGGTGGTGCCGGCGGCAGTGTAGACTTTATGCCGCTTGAATGATGACGTAATCGATTCTGAGCGCGCCAGAGAAAAACGATGCGGTGGGAGAGAGAGAGAGAGAGATAGATAGATAGAGAGAGAGAGACAGAGACAGAGAGTATATATATATGTGTGTGTGTGTTTGTGAGTGTTTTTGTGTACATATGGAGATGGTTGTGGCGGTGGTGCAGGGAAGACGCCAGTGTCAAGTGGAACGCAGGAAGCTAACGATACTAATCTAGTACTTCCGGAAGTATTTATTGTACATGGATGCGTTTCCAAATAGAGAAAGGTCAACCATTTACTTTACAATGACCTGCTAAAAATAATACTGTGAGAACCATTTCAAATCTTACTTCATAGTTTAACATATTTATTTACTTATTTATTTATTTATTTATTTATTTATTTAAGCATTTTAAATTGGTATCCTTTAATTCCGCTCAACCGAACCTTCCACTTACCTTCCGGTTTATATCATGTATTTTGCGAATAATTGCTGACAAATTACACGTACTTCGGAGCCATGTCATTCCAATCTAAGAAATACTTATTGTCCTCGCAAGTATACTGTGACCCCTACAGTGCAAGCAAACGTAAGAATGCCCCCCCCCGCCCCGCCAGTCAAGTTTACCCGTTCATAGGCGCAAGCGTGGCTCAGTGGTAAGAAGCTTTGCTTCCTAACCACATGGTTCCTAACCACATGGTTCCTGGTTAAATCCACTGCGCCGGATCTTCTACTATAATCTCGGACTGACCAAAACCTTGTGAATAAATTTGGCACGCTGGACCGACGGTCCTGTCGAGTTGCTCGGGGTCTGGTTTGGTCCGGACCTCCAAATGGAGTAGAACTTGAACGAGATAAAGAGTAGGGTGGTCACACTCGCCCGGCAATGGCCCGATAGGAAACTGTCCCTAAAAGGTCGGGCGGAGGTGGCTAACACGTACATTGTGTCCGTCATCTACTACCACCTGACCGTCGTGCCTTGCCCCGATTCTACCATCACCAAACTAGAACGCATTCTCTTTCGCTTCTTGTGGAAAGGATGCGTTTCGATGGTCAGGCGATCCATTTGCTGTCAACACCCGTTAAAAGGAGGGCTGGGAATGTCGTGGTTGATGATGCGCAGACACGTGCTGAGACTGCGACATCTCCGGCTCTACGTAGACGACAGTGAACAGGTGTGGTCGCCGTTTGTGAGGCACGCTTTCCCGCAACTCTTCTCCATGACCAAACTGCAGTCGTGGATCAAAAAGAAGCCGAGAGAGGGCGAATGGCACCGCGAGTGTCGCGTTGCTCTCAAGCAACTATGCCGTTCCGAGTCGATCTTGAGTGACTTCAACACAACCAAAACATTCTATAGGGATTAGTGGAGGGGAGGTACGACGACGAGCTCGGGGCGAACATAGACGTCGACGAGAAATACCTGACCCGCCTGTTCGGGACGACTTTCGGGCCAGGACCCATGGACAGCTTCCAGAGATCCCTGGCCTGGCAGTTCTACCGAGAAGCGCTACCCGTTCGGGATAAGCTCTAAAGACGGCTCGAGAAACACGGGGCCAACCTGCCTGAGATGCGACCAGAGCGACGAAACCGTTCTGCATGCACTCGTGCAGTGTCCAACCATTTCCGACCTGTGGGCTTATGTCGAACAACTGCTGTCACGTGTGGGACGAGTCAGTTTATCAGCCGAGTCTATCGTCAATATTGTCACGCCTCCTTCCTTCAAACGGAAAGGAAGAGCTATTTTCATCATTCTTGTGGCTATGGAGAAAGAATGTATCTGGTGGACGCGTCTAAAAGGATTAAAGACAAACACTTTCCTCTCTGGTCAATCTCTCATCAACTTCTTCAAGTATCTCTTGAAAAGGAAAGTGAGAGTAGAGAGGCGAGTTTTGTCTAGCGAATTTTCAAAAAAAGATGGGTGAATGTGGCAAGGATGGCATGTATGAATGACGAAGCCACCTTGAGCATAATCCTATGAAC
>NW_021824454.1:0-10000 GCF_006345805.1 Octopus sinensis | reverse complement strand
ACAATACAAGGTATCATAAAAGTTGAAGCACCTCAAAGGGCAATCACAAAAAAGATAGATGGCATGACAGGCTCGACTATTGGGGTCGACTAGAAAAGCTAAAACTCTATTCTCTCCAACGTCGTCGTGAGCGCTACATCATCTGCATGATGTGGAAAATATTCCATCAGCATTGCCCAAATGATGTTGGCATCACCTTTAAGGTACATCCAAGGCTTGGGCCCCGTGCCATCCGCCCAAAACAAAAATCGCACTCTCATCTCATAACAACAATACGGCACAATTATTTCACCTCAATTGGCCCCGCTCTCTTTAACATTACACCAAAACACATTAAAACAGAAACTGACCCTATAGGGTTCAAGAAGTCTTTGGACAGATTCCTTCAAGAAATCCCGGATAAACCCCCTACACCCGGATATGTCTCTGTAAACAATAACTCTCTACTTGAGTGGGCCATAGTGCCAAAATTCTGACTTGAAAGACTTCACCAGGTGGTGCTATTAAGTTAGACATGGCCTGGGCCAATAATGGCCGAAACCTATCAAAGTATATACATATATATAATATATTATATATATATATATATATACATACATATATATATACATATGTAAACACACACACACACACACACACCATATATAATATATATAATATATATATATATGTTATATACACAACGCACACACATACATACATACACATGCATACATATTGCCTTCAGTTTACGCAATAAATGAAAAAATATTAGAAAGAATATGCAATAAAACAAAATGGAGACGGTTCTATATTTGCTTTAGTCTTCTTTTTAAAATTTTTCACATGTGTCTGCGATACTCTGCTCTGCCTGCTTTATATGAAGCTCTAAATCTTCTTATAATAACTCGGCTCTAAAATTACGGATCACTTTTCCATTTTCATGGTTTATTCAAAATTAGGATCATGTTTCCGAAACGCACCAATATACGAATTACTTCATTAAGGCTTTTTACGTAAGATCTCTGTTGTTCTCATTATAAAGCCTGTTGTGAACGAAACTCTTCTTAGCTGTCTGAACTAAACGTTCTTTAAGCCCTTCATAGATGGAGCTGTGTCAAGAAATCCGGTAGATCAACTACCACACCTCCTTCAAATCCCACTTTCTAACCGTTTGTACATGGTTATTGTTGGTTAAGACGGCTGTATGCGCTAACCCCCATTCCTTCACATATGAACGAAGTTTGTTTTTTTCCCCCAAGCCCTACAGAGAGATGCATCTTGAAATTCTTCCCAGGCATCTATAATATTTCTAATGTAGTTTTCCCCAAATCTTTGACAGATAATGCTGATTATCTGCTACTATCATCCAAAGAATTTCCAGTTCTTCTCTAATAATATATTGAGTTATCCGGAAAGTTCGTGCCGGGTTTTAAAGGAAAGAAAAAGTTCAATACATACTTGCCATTTTAATCAACCAAATATGAACCATTTTGTTGCACAATGCGTCTCCATCTTTCCTTTAACTTGAAAATCCCCTTTTCCCAGAACTGAGCTGGTTTCATGGCAAAGAATTCATCAAAGAATTGAAATTTTTACCTTTAAGACTATTCTGCAGAGACCTGAATAAGGGGAAATCCGAAGGAGCAATATCTGGTGAATATGAAGGGTGGGGTAACACATCCAAGCCGAGCTGCAGCAATTTTTGTCTGGTTCCCACAGCATCAAGTGCCGCAAATTAACTTTCTTATCTTCCATTTTAAAGGGTTACAGAATTAACACAGGTTATAGGAAGATAAACCTTCTTCCACGAAAAGATAGCTTAAACTGTGGTCTAAATGGAGGTGTAGTCAAATTCTATTTTATGTACTCAACCATGTTCTAAAATAAGTCGAAATGTAAGCTAGTATAAATCGGCACGAACTTTCCGGACAACCCAATAATTTTAAAGCGGAAATAAATCTTGGATCTGGGTTTTAGTAGTGAAATTATATTCGATGCATTGAAAATGACTTCAGTATTTATGTTCGTTTGGAATGCATCGAGATTTGAAGGTCCATATAAGATTTTTGGAGGTCCGCGCAAGGAAAATAGTAAATTTAAAGGGTATAATTAAAATTTTTTATAGTAAATTTAAGGCTATAGTAAATTTAAGGTTATAATTAAATTTTCAGGGTGTAATTGATGCCAGACATCAAGAAGATTAGCTATCACACTTTCAAATTTGCACTATTTGTATAGGGTCATTGTTGACTAAGACGGCTGTAACCTGCATATTATAACGCTCCTTAATTACATTAGAACGCAGTTTATTTCCAAACCCCAAATAAGTGTGTTTTAACTTCCTCCCTGGCATCTTTAATATTTTTAATTGCTTACATTAAGCCGTAATTTAATTTTTTCCCCAGAAATTTTTGACAGTGATGTTTATCATCTGTCTCTGTAATCAAGAAAATTTTAAAAGTTCTCTGATAATGTAGTTTAAGAAACGGAAATAACTCGCAGGCCGAGGCATTATTCATGAAATTGTAGTTGGTAGAATGAAACCGACTTCAAGAGATATGCACGTCTGGAATAAATCAAGATGGAAGGAATGGCTTTGAGTGTCGCGCGAATGGAGAAAGGCTTCCAGTTTGAAATTACTTCTTTCACAATAATATTTGACAAATATAAACATAGTCGACAGATAGTTCAGTAACAATATATTGTGTAAGCGAGACACCCCTTTTTTTTTTTAGATTTCCGTAAGACAGGAATACCTGATTTGGAATTTCCTTTTATCATTCTTGAACTATCAGCATGGTAAAACCATCAATGTCTCAAGGCACCAACGATTTTTGGTCTCAACGAAACTGTGAGGCGATTTTTTACTGTTTTATACGCGTGTGATATTCTCCATTTGCATTCCAATTGCAAAATAAAATCTTTAGGGGTTAAGCATTTCCAAAATAGTTCTCATTCGCCCACATCACTGGTCCTCAACCATTTCTTTTTTTACCTGGGGACTTCTTTGGTTATTATTCTATTATTGTGGACCCCCACATCGATTCGATATTTGAAAGTAGTTTAATGAATTCTTCACTCAAAATTTCAATTTTGTTCATCACACATGTAAAACATTAGAGAAGGGACCTTGTTGTTCCTTGCAATAAATACATCTGAAGGAAACTTTTTTCATTGGATGCTCAAAATACTATCGTGGATCCTCAATTTACTATTTCGCTTGCATGAAACTCCAAAAATCTTATATGAACCCTCAGGGGTCATTTTGACCGTAGCTGAGGACCAATGGTTTACATTAAAAGCTAGAATTGAGGAATATTTATATTTATCTCTAACACATTTCATCACTGTGATCGACCAGGCTATCAGATGTTGCTACACATCGCTGGTCACAATGCGTTTCGCATTGTTTTAGCCTTCAAATGACGTCTCCCCGCTGGCTAAGCGAGCAGGCCAACAGAAGAAAAAGTGAGAGAAAGTTGTGGCGAAAGAGTACAACATGGATTGCCCCCCCTCCCACGCCTCGTAGAGTTTTAGGTGTTTTCGCTTAATAAACACTCACTACGCCCAGTATGGGAATCGGAACCGCGAGTCCGCTGCCCTAACCACTGGGCCATTGCGCCTCCAACACATTTCATACCTCCCAGAAACTTTGATATAACCAAACATCAACACTTGTTGATTCCTCTGTTATTCCAATGCTATGAAAATTTGATCATTCTATGAATTTTTCAACCCAGACCACAGAAAACGATTGATATCACACATTTTTATTTGCACTTCACCAACCTAAAATAAGAGTCGGCTGTCTGGGAGATTTCGTAGTTTCACACAATCAGCCAACGTACTGGCACACACGCATTCACACACACACACACACACACACACACACACACACACACACACACATTTAAAAACAATTGCAGCGTGGGAGGTGTTTATAAGCCATGCAAAACACACAAAAACCGTTAGATCCATTTCAACATTTAAATTAAACTTGCCAAAATATTTTCGTCGCTTTGAGACCGCGACCTGTTCACTGACAAAATTCCGTGCTGCAGCAAATTAAATTTAAATATTGAAGTGAATGGTTTATAAACACCTTCCACGCTGCAATTGTTTTCATTCCAGCTCACGATCTCAGACCAGGTCACTTGTTATGCAAGTACATCTCCATATATATATATATATATATATATATATATATATATCGCCCAGATTTCAGTGATGTGAATGCTTATATTTTAGAATGACATTACATGGTAAGTGTGAAGGGCCGGATCTGACCGAGATCAACATAAAACCGGTAGAATATTTTTACGTGATACAGCCGGTTCAAATGTTAAAGGGTTAATATGACAATAGAATATCCTAGTTAGTCAGAGGCTAATTAGGACATTAGAACAGCAGAGGCTAACTAGGACATTAAGACTGGTTTGTGTATCTGATGCCTTGATGATGATTAGAGAGAACATCATTTGGTCACCGCTTTTTGAAAAACCTATGATTAGCTCGATGACGGCTAATACGTGTCTAAACGAAAAGAGCAAAAATGGGGGTTCGAGTGTAATCGATTTATCCAAGTTTCTTTAGATCTTGAAAAATTTCTTCCCTGCTACTTCGTTTTTGTTTTATATTAATTTTTGTTTCGCGTCGAGATAAAACAAATCACAAATGCAAGAGAATGATCTCAGTTAGCAATAAAATAGGCCTAAATTTTTTCTCCCATATTTGACAAACAGCTGAGTCTACTTAGTTGTAAAAATGTATAACATGTGGTTTTTTAGTACAACGCAATGCAGACATTCCTATGCGGACACTCGACCTGACCGTAAGCAATACTATAGTACTATCGTTCAAATTGTACCTTTACCGTCCTAGAATAGAAACAATACTACAACCAACTGAACCACATTGACCTCCGCCCACTCTGTAGTACGAGATGGTCATAGCTGGAATGTCTTTGACTAATGATAGACTCCAAAATGGCTAATTTGGGATCAAAAAACATTAATAACAAAAACAGTAATAGTTCAAACAGTAAGTAGACACTTGTCAAAGTAGCAACACCTGCCGAAATATACAATGATGTGGCTCAGAACAAGCTGCGGACCGATATTACGATATTTGAGATTACTACTAATATTGCTATAATTTCAGAAAAAAGAAAACAACTTTTTTGTGTAGATAATAACAAATTTAAGCGGTTCCTCATGGAAGTGTCGCAAAAGTTAACGGAAGACACTCGTGTGCTTTAATACTAAGTCAAAAACTGCATCTCAGAAAATTTAGACAATGCTTAACTAAATGTAAAAGATACGTCCGACCAAGGACAATAAAAGAAAAAATAATTACTACTAGCCCAAAGTGTACACTAAAATATCTAGATGAGAAAGAAATTGGGCTAATTGGTCGAAAAAAAAAAAGAAAAAAAACCCCAGAAATCCTCACCAAAATAGTAACGAGAATGAAAGGAGAATATTATGAATATTATGGAAGCATTTAGACAACAAAACAGAACGATAGAAAAATAGTAAGAAGATAGGTTCGTCCTAGGAGTCTAAGAAATTTAAAGACTTCTGGAGCTGAAACAAAATATTATTATAACCCCCCCCCCCACACACACACACTTATCCTTTAAATGCATACAATAGCAAAAGAAAGACAGAGGACAAATTGTGTTTAGTGCCTGAATAAAGGTCAGATATGCATGGATTTACAAGGAATTCTAAGCATTAGGTAACCGCAATGATATCTCATTCGAAATAGAAATATATATATATATATATATATATAACAAAACTGGGAGGAAGGGAAGTGGACCGAAACAACGAATCGAATCGACCCTGACGCGAACGCGCTGTCAGACAATAGTGTAATAAATAAAATATATGCATGCATACAAACATATATGTACGTACCTACATCTACATGCATATATACATGCATATATAAATATATATACGTGAGTACAGGACACTGCAACTAGACGTAGAACTCAACGAAAAACGAAAACGGACAAGCCATATTTTTACAACAAAAAAACAGAGACGAAACGGAAACGGGAAAAACATTATATATATATATATGTATATTCTGTTTTGTCTGGGGAGAGTCATTTTCTTTTTGTGTCTTATAATTTAACACATACACCAGTAAAATTTCCACTTATTTCTTATTTTTATTTTCCTAAAGTTTTCGTTGCATCTAGCAACCATTTCAGTAGTCTTTAAATTTAAATATAAATATTTGTGTGTTTGAATTTGTGTGGATACATATATATATATATATGTATATATATATATATATATTTGTCCCAAACTGGACGCCTTGTTTTGAAACTGTAATACAAACACATTATTGCATGTATGTAATTGTTCTAATTATCAATTTAGTTACGTTTGGGACATCATGTATCAACACCATCATCCACTCTCCCCCCCCACACCCACCCACCCCCATACACACACACATGTTGCACTCTCCAGTGCACCACCACCACCACCACCACCACCACTACCACCACCACCATCATCGTCATCATCGTCACCATCATCACCATCATCACCATCACCAGCAACACCAGTAACAGAAGCAGTTGTAGTATTTGAATTGTTTCAATGAGAGTAGTACTTTTCGTATTTAAACACAGAATTTTTCAGCTGACAGCTGCAATCCCTACGATGAACAATTACCAACCTCTTTACATCAAAAGTTCGTTATCAAACAAATTACAATCAACCAACACAACACTCCCACACATCGCGTAGAGCCTCTTTTCTCTCTCAGTTACGCTTTCATGTCTTCTCGTGTCTCTCTCTCTCCCTCCCTCACTCCCTTTCTTTCTTTCATTTTTCTTTTTTTCTTTCTTTCTTTCTTTCTTTCTTTCTTTCTTTCTTTCTTTCTTTCTTTCTCTCTCTCTCTCTATTTGTATGTCTCACTCTATACATGCGCACGTATGTCTGTGTGGGGGTGTGAGTATATATATATATAATATACATACACACATGAATATGTATAATTATACAAATGTATACATATATACATGTATATATATATGTATAGATTATTTATGTATACATATTCATTTTCTACCTATATACAAACTTGTATATATGTATATATATATATATATATAGATATTATATATATATATAATATATAGATATTATTTCATTTGTATGTTATACGTGTATACATGTGTATTATATATTATAGATATATATTATATATATATATATGATATATATATATATATATGTGTGTGTGTGTGTGTGTATATGTAAAAGGGGACACAAATGCATATATGTTTATTCATACATTTTTATATATTCTCATAAGAGGGGGTACTGAACAATTCCTGGTTTTGGCTAAAAGAAAAGACAGGAGGATCAGTTAATTACGATTTTCTTCAACATATTCCTCTTCTCAAATTCACGCACTCATTGCCATGGTCTTCCAGTATTCCTAAGCCCTGTTTCACTTTTCCTAAGAACTCAGGAGGGTTGGGCCTCCAACGAGGCCTTTCGCAATAACTTTAAAGCCAGGAAATTTCCAGCTCCTTCCCTATTCGTCTATATACATCCAAAATTAGACTTATGGATAAAAACACAAGCGTACATATCAACAGCCACACACGCACACGCAGCAGCAGACACACACGCTGTCAAACACACACGCACCTTCCCACACACAATGTATAAATTACAAAACGACGTAGCGATGGAACGTCAACATGGCGGCCCAACCTGCGAATGATAGGAAACAAAATCGCTATCTAATCGCGCAGAATCATCTTCAGACTAGCACTTTATTGTTTTCATGATACACAGGGTCTATCTCATGATTTACAAGTGTAGCAAATATAACCATCCTGAAAAAGGATGGTTATATCATCTGCAACACTTGCAAATCATAAGTCTTCTTGATTAAAAGGAGGTGTATAAAAGAAAACATATACGATGAAAATACAAATATATATATGTATATATATATATATATATATATATATTATAATATATATATATATATATATATATATATATATAGATATATATATATATACATATGTATATGTATATATATATTTGTAATATATACAATATATATATATAATATATATATATTATATATATACATATATATATATATATATATATATATATATATGTATATATACATATATTATATATTATATATATTATATATATAATATATATATATATATACACACATATATATACATATATATATATATAGCCACATACATATATATACAGTGGGTGGACAAATTAATGGAAACACCTTAAAATTTCAAACAAATTTATTTTAATATGGGGTAGGACCGCCTTTGGCAGTAATTACAGCTTGAATTCTACGAGATATGGATTCGTACAAAGTTTGAATAGTTTCCAAAGAAAGTTTGGTCCATTCTTCACCTAAAACAGTCTCTAGTTCTTGTAGTGATGATGGTGGAGGATATCGACTTCTTGCTTGTTTTTCTAAAATGCACCATAAATGTTCAAGAATATTGAGATCTGGGGACTGTGGTGGCCAGATAAGATGCTCAACTTCATTTGAATATTCCTCGTGCCGTTCAATAACAACTTAAGCTGTGTGAATTGGTGCATTATAACCCTGAAAGATTGCGTTTACCCCCGGAAACAGTTACGCTACCATAGGATGGAGTTGATTAGATAAAACGTTTAAATAGTCTTTGGGCAGGTGGATTTGCAAGATATAGCCCCCAGATCATGACAGATCCTCCTTCATGTTTAAGAGTTGGAAGAAGGCAGTCTGGGTCAAATGCTTCTTTTGGCTGTCTCTACATGTGTACTTGGCCGGAGGTCGGAAATAAGGTAAAGGATAACTCGTCTGTGAAAATAACATTTTCCCACTGTTCTAGGGACCAATTCTGTATGTTTTTATTCCACTCGAAACGTTTTGCAACGTTTGTCTTTGCAAATAGTGAATTTCTGATTGCAGCACTCCCGAGAAATCCGGCTTTGTACAGCTCTCGGCGAACAGTTTTTAGTGGAAACTGGGTTCTCACGGTGGTCAGTAAGCTCTGCAGTAATTTTGGCGAGCTGTACTTTTGTGATCCTTTCTTACAATTCGCTTTAGATTGCGACGGTCCCTATCTGAAAGTTTTGGTTTTCTTCCGGAGTTTTGTTTCGACGAGGAGGGTTTTTTTCCCTCTTTCTCAAGTCTGTCATTACTTTCGAGACAGTACTTCTTGATACACCAAATATTTCGTCTGTTGTTTCGTTATATACTAACTAGCTCCTGCCATACGAGCACCAACAATTTGATCTCTTTGAAAGTCCGATAGATCTGTCATTTAATGTATTTTAATTACCTTTTTGTTTTGATATCTGAAAAGAAAAACAGCAACTTTATTTTAAATTCATAAGAAATTTTTACTTTCATAACACATGCGCCATATATATTTAGCATTTGCATCGCATCTTACCGGTTACAGTCTGTCTTGTACTTTGACGTCCCTGTCTGAGACTTCGGTACTGATTGTATGAATGAAAGCACAGGCAAAACTGGTTGATATTTGCATTGAAATAGCCTTGTAAAATAGGGTCTTCTGGTTTTCAATCACGTTGACCTTCATTACTTATCTCTATTAGTTAAAGTCCTGTATATATTGTCAGTAATCCTATTGACGGCATACACGCTATTCACTGACATATTTCGGACATGTATGAAATGTTCCCCGTATTTAAGGTTTGTTTACATTCCTTGACGTCTTTTCATGTTTTATAATGACGGGCTGAGCAATTCATAGCAGACAGTGTTTATGTGTTTATCTCTGAGGGGGTATGTGTGGTGTGTGGTGTGTGTGTGTATGTGCTTATGTATGTACGAGCGTTTCTGTGAAAATGTGTGTGGGCATGCGCATGTATGCAATGTGTGCGGTTGTATGTGTATCATTCCTGTGATTGTTGGTATATATATATGGTGTATATATATATATGTATACACACACACCAACCACACACACACACAC
>NW_021824453.1:5000-18692 GCF_006345805.1 Octopus sinensis | reverse complement strand
TCTAAAACATTGGTATGTTATCTGAGGGTATTCGGTTGCGATATCTAGCAGTTCAACTGACCACCTACAGTGACCTTCATTCGTTCGTTTTGAGTGACGTCATCGCAGACTTGCGGTTTTTTCATTTATTTATTTTGCAGTGGAATGTCAAATTGGTATTCTTCATGGATTTAAGGAGAATAAAACTAGTGAAGCGAGATAAGAATGGAGGAGAAAAGATATTAACGGTGGAGTAGAGAGACGGCATGGGGGGGGGGATTCAGCTGTGAGGTGGGGAGTCAGCTGATCATTTAAATCATAGAAGGAAGAGAAGGAGGAGAGGGAGGGGAAAAGAGGGAGAGAGCGAGAGATTATAAAACTAGAAAGATGAAAAGAAGGAAGCTCATGGGTTTATCCTCAAACCGCAGGCGTGGTCCCAATACTAACAAAAAAGAGATGATAGGGGCGTGGGATGGTGGTGTGGTGATGGATAGTGAAAATGCCAGTGGGAATGTGGGGGTTGGGATGGATTCTGCTTCTCTTTCGACAACGAGCACTGAATTGTCCGATCATCGTCGGGCAACTCCGACTCATGGCAGAATATTCTACGGATATCTTAACGTATTTTTGTCAACCAGCTCAAGATTAAGGGGGATTTTTGAATCACGGGTACAATCCATCCAGAGGGAAAGAGGAAGAAAGAGGAAAAGAGAGACAGAGAGACAGATAGACTGACAGTCAGACAAAAAAGAGGAGGGAGAAAGATGGCTGGAGAGAAAGACTTTATGAGGCTCTAGTTGATAGCAAATGTGTTTTTTTACTCTCTTCCCTGGTTGTCTGCCACCCACCCACCCCATCAGTCTAATTGCTTCCCTTTTTGCCCTGTTCTCCCTGTATTTGACTGGATTTTATTCTTACTGACCCTGAAAGGATGAGAAGCAATGTTACTCTCAGCGGCACTTGAACTCAAAACAGAACCAGGACAAATTACTATAAGTCGATGCTCTAATGATTCTACCAATTCAATATTCTTTTCTACTCTATGCACAAGACCTGAAATTTTGGGGGAGGGAGCCAATTGGTACTTAATTTATCGACCCCGAAAGAATGAAAGGCAAAGTCGAACTATCGCTAAGCATTTCGCCCGGTATGCTAACGTTTCTTATTTTTTTATTGCTCACAGGGGGCTAAACATAGAAGGGACAAACAAGGGATTAAGTCGATTATACCGACCCCAGTGCGTAACTAGTACTTAATTTATCGACCCTGAAAAGATGAAAGCAAAGTCGACCTCGGCGGAATTTGAACTCAGAACGTAACGGCAGACGAAATACCTATTTCTTTACTACCCACAAGGGGCTAAACACAGAGAGGACAAACAAGGACAGACAAACGGATTAAGTCGATTATATCGACCCCAGTGCGTAACTGGTACTTATTTAATCAACCCCGAAAGGATGAAAGGCAAAGTTGACCTCGGCGGAATTTGAACTCAGAACGTAGCGGCAGACGAAATACTGCTAAGCATTTCGCCCGGCGTGCTAACATTTCTGCCAGCTTGCCGCCATTTTCTATCAATTCATTATTGTTTTTATTTTCATATACCTCGAGAAAAGACGCTAAAAGGAGTGAAAATGACCTCAGTAACCCCAAGAAGGCAACAAAGATAACAATGATCAGAAGAAGAATTGATGTTCAACGTCGTTGATCGTCCTGCTAGAAATAGCAACCAATATCTCCTGCAAATCAAGTATTAACGCTTTAAAGTAATATATTAAAGACTGTAGTCCATCAGACACAAAACTGATGAGGTGGTCACGTTTGGAATATCTTTCATAATATGAGCGCTAGATTAAAGCGCACTTGGAGTGACAAACCCACCAAGAATGACACTCTTGCGGGTCTAGGAGGGGACCCTCTATAAGCCGTTGGATGTGCTAGAAATAGCTGCGAATTCTCTGAGTAACATCTTCAAAGAGTGAAGGACACATTGGATAATGTAGTCTTAGATGTTTCTAAAAATGATGGGATGGTCACGGTAGGAATAGCTTTGATCACAGATCAGTTCAATCAACGTTGAACTTGGATTGAACCGAAGCTGTAAGAACACTTGCAGATGTTTCGACGTGCTAGAAATAGTAGCCAGACCTCCCTGATATCATCATGCTTCGCTATTTTTGTAAGTTACGATGGTCACGTAAATAAAAAGGGAAAACAAAATGCTGCGAAGCGCCACTGACGGAGGAACCATTATGAGGTTTCTTGATCTGCATGAAATAGCAGTCAAATCTCGCTCAAATCACTTAGTAATGTCGTAAAAAATGGGATATGCCGAATAATGTGTACCTGTGTACAAAATAAGATGGCCACGGACGGAAGGGCTTTGATCATAGATCTGTTTGGTGAAAGCAGGCCAAGGATTAAACAACAACGATGTAAATACTTTCTACAAGGAAAAAAGAGAGGGATGGAGAGAATGAAAGACAAGCGGAAGGAAAGAAGGAAGGTTTAGAAATAAAGCAGATTAGAGGGAGAGTGAGAGAGTGAGAGAAGGAGAGGGAAAGAGAACGATGGAGAGTGAGAGATAGGAGGGACAGTAGGAGAGAGGGAAGGAGAGAGGGATGTGAGAGACAGCGACAGAGAGGGAGCGAGAGAGGAGAGACAAAACGGGTGGTGGAGACAGGGAGAGGAAGAGAGGGAGGGGGAGAGACAGGGAGAGAGAAGAAGAGCCAGGGAAGGAGGTAGGAAGGGAGGGAGGGAGAGAGAGAGAGAGAGAGAGAATGGCAGAGACAGATATAGAGGAGTGGGAGAGAGTGAGAGCGCCATCTGGTGTTGAGGTGTTGGAGGATGAGGTCATGTTTAGGGGATGAAGAATGAGTCAGGTCTGGGACGTGTTGGAGTTGATTCCTGTCTTGTATTCTTTTTACTCCTTATTCTCAAGCAGGGGCGGAGGGGGAAACGGTGGAATGGAGGTGAGGTAGGAGTTATGCGCGCGCGCGTGTTTGTGTGTGTTTGTGTGTGTGTGTGTGTGTGTGTGGACGGATGGGACTTGGAAAGTGTGAATGAGTGCAAGTCCCAGGAGAGAAAAGAAAAAAAAGAGAAAGATAAGTTTTTGATATTTCTGCTTCCGATAACAACCTTCGGACGTTTCATTTGACCATCCTGACCTCATTCGAAACCCAATCACCCCCACCCACGACCACCACCACTGAGGTTAAACGAAGGATTAATTCTTATTCTCCCAAGGCGATAATAATTTTCTCTTTTTTTTTTGTCCTTTCTTTTCTTTCTTTCCCTTGTTTTGTTTTAGAGGGGTTAATTGTCGGTGGAAGGGAAATATCATAACACATACACCCACACCACACAGGTGCACCCCCTCCCCCCCACCCCTACACAAACACGCACGTGTTTGTGTGTATACATACATGTAATATATATATATTTTTTTCTTTTATTTGTTTCAGTCATTTGACTGCGGTCATGCTGGAGTAAATCGACCCCAGGATTTATTCTTTGTAAGCCTAGTACTTATTCTATCGGTCTCTTATGCCGAAACGCTAAGTTACGGGGACTTAAACACATCAGCATTGGTTGTCAAGCGATGTTTGAGGTTGGACAAACACAGACAACACAAACACATACATATATATGCATATGCATATATACATATATATATATATATATATATATATATATATATATATATATATATATATATATACGACGGGCTTCTTTCATTTGCGTCTACGAAATCCACTCACAAGGCTTTGGTCAGCCCTAGGCTATAGTAGAAGACACTTGCTCAAGGCGCCACGCAGTGGGACTGAACCCAGAATCACGTGGCTGGTAAGCAAGCTACTTACCACCCAGCCGCCACTCCTGCGCTTATATATATATATATATATGCGTCTGTTTGTGTGTGTGTGTGTGTGTGTGTGTGTGTGTGTGTGTGTGTGTGTGAGTGTGTGTATACTATATAATACTATATATATACATATATAGTATTGTAGATTATATATATGCATGTGTGTGGGGAGGGGTGTATCCTTTTATTTTTTTCCAGTCAAGTGAGAGTGGCCATGCTGGTGCATTGCTTTGAATAGATTAGTCGATGAAATCGACTCTAGTGTCTTTTGTTGTTGAAGTCTGATGTGTTTATCCAAAAAGTCTTTGATTATCGAACCGCCGCATTACAGGAGTGCTGAACAAACCAATATCGGAGGAGACATGCGCGCGCGCGCACACACTGGGGAAATGTAATAAACACACACACACAAAAAAAGAAAGGAAAAAGACACGCCATTAGAGAACAGTGCTATTGTCTAGAGATAAGATGAAGGACAGTCGGGACACGTGTTTCTACCTCAACAGGCATCATCAGCAGGACAATTGTTTTAACATATCTCGAGTAATCAAGGTACATAGACATAGGCGCAGGAGTGGCTGTGTGATAAGTAGCTTGCTAACCAACCACATGGTTCCGGGTTCAGTCCCACTGCGTGGCATCTTGGGCAAGTGTCTTCTGCTGAAGCCCCGGGCCGACCAATGCCTTGTGAGTGGATTTGGTAGACGGAAACTGAAAGAAACCTGTCGTATATATGTATATATGTGTGTGTGTGTGTGGGTGTGTTTGTCCCCCTAGCATTGCTTGACAACCGATGCTGGTGTGTTTACGTCCCCGTCACTTAGCGGTTCGGCAAAAGAGACCGATAGAATAAGTACTGGGCTTACAAAGAATAAGTCCCGGGTTCGATTTGCTCGACTAAAGGCGGTGCTCCAGCATGGCCGCAGTCAAATGACTGAAACAAGTAAAAGAGTAAAAGAGTAAAAGCGTATATATAAGATGAGCAGGACACATTTATTACCTGCGTAATTTGCATAATTTATACAAAAACAAAAAAGCCCAGAGAAAAGAATTCAGATTGGCCACTTGCATATACACACACATGCATATAAATATATGCATGTGTGTGTGTGTGTACAGTAATCACTCGCCATATCGCGGTTCACCTATTGCGCCCTCAGTACATCGCGGAGTTTTCTGGCTAATATACGTAAATTTATATCGTGGTCTCCTCAGTATATCGCGGGTTTCTGCAGCTGATAGGAATTTATATATTTTTAGATTTTAATTATTTCTGTGGTAAAATAAGCATTTTCACGCCTAAAACTTAATGAATTAATAAATAAAAGCACAGTACAGTACTTCACTGTATAGCACATTAATTAGAAAATATCAAAAGAAAATACGTAGTGTACCGCGGATGAGTAAAAAAAGAATCGCACATACTGTATGGAAAACGAAACTCGAGGTGCGAGAGTGTGCTGTTGTTTTGCATTTATAATAAAACTAGCAGAGATACCCGGCGTTGCCCGGTTACATTCAATTGAAGAATTAGACTTTTCTGTTATATTTTCTGTAATGAACTGGAATATCTATGTTTCGAATTTCATCAAAATTGCAGATGAGGGTTATTTCCCTCTATACAAACCCTAAAAAAATTGTAATCGTGCCACATGTATCCCATACTACTGATTTTTATGCGCATATTCCAAAATTCCAGTGTTATTGAACCTGTTAAAAAGATTTTACTTCTAAAAAATGAAGGTCATGGAGCTCTAAAATGTGAGCGTTAAGGCCCCTGTTGGGGGTGGGCATCTTAATGTCAACCAGAGAAGTTGAATTGTTGAAAATCTTTTTAACTTGGGTCTTATATCTATTGTTTGAATTTCTTTGAAATAGGAAATATATGTTCACTGGGTTTGTAAAAGAGAGCAAAGCTACAGGAAACCAAAAGACGAATGATCACAATAAGCAGTCAGTTACCCTACCCTAGTCGTTACTTGAAGTACCGGTTCAAGAACTATGTTATATTATATTATATATATATATATATATAATATATATATAGTATGTATGTATATATGTGTATACATATATGTATACACACACACGTACACAAAAACACACACACACACACACAAAGATAAATTGATAGATACAACTGAGTGGGCAAACAAAAATATGAGACAATTCGTAGTGCTTTTTTATATTTTGATAAGCCTGGTACTTATTCTATCAGTTTCTTCTTGTGAAACCAGTAAGTTATGGGGATGTAAATAAACGAACACCAGTTATGAAGCAGTGATGAGAGAGAAACACGAAGACACACACATAGACTTACATATATACATACATACACATGCAATTGATTTCTTTCAGTTTCTGTCTACAAAATCCACTGACCAGGCTTTGGTTGGTCTGAGGCTATAGCAGAAGACACATGCCAAGTTACCACACAGTGGGACTGAACTGAGAACCACGTGTTTTGGAACCAAGTTTGTTACCACACAGCCACACCTGCACTTATGTATGTTTGGTTTGTGTGTGTGTGGGTGTGTGTGTGGGTGTGTATGTGTGTATGGGTGTATATATATATACATATATATATGTGTATATATATGTGTACATATTACATGTACATCTATATATATATATATATATATATATATATATATATATATATATATATATATATACATCCATATACATACAATAGAGAGGTGTTTTTGTTTCACTTTTAACACGTATTACTGAAATAGTGGAGAAGATATGATATTGCTATGGGCTCGCTCTAGGCAAGAAGTTGAACATTTTTTTGCCCATGAAACTACATGGACCCTAAGTAAGGCATGTGTAAAATTTGAATGAAATTGGTTGTGTAGTTCTCAAGTTTTAGGGAAACAGACAGACAGACAGACACACATTCTCAGTATTGTATATATATATCTCTATATATATAAAACTGAGAATGTGTGTCTGTCTGTCTGTGTGCATACTAATGCTAGTATATATATATATATGTGTGTGTGTGTGTGTGTGTGTGTGTGTGTGTGTGTGTGTGTATACATATATGCATACACACACATACATACATATATATTTGGAATTTACAAAAGAAACGAACAAAAGACGAAGACGGGTGTGTAAATAGCAAACAGGTTTATTAGTTTAACGCTCCGGACTTAGGAAAATTTATATAGGGAGTACTACTCATTTTAAAAATAGATATAGGGGACACAAGAATTCATTTATTCACCCCAATATAAAAAAAATTCCACGATATTAGCATCATACATTAACCACCTCATACATTCTAACATTGAGTATAATTAACGATGATTGATAATTACTGAATCAGCACCATAGAACACATATACTAAATCGTATAGGCTTTGCATCAAGGAATCGAGTAGCATACTATACGCTGGTAATAGAAATAAAGACATTTTCTTTATTAGGCAATCAGGCCACTAACTCAGAGGTGACACTACAAGGACAGACACAACACCACAGTGGGGACAAAAAACACAAAACGAATGAGTATGAATATTATATAATAATGAAAGATGAATGGCTGCATGGGCCCCACTCCTCATGCAGCACCATTTGAACATTTGTACACACAGTCACTATCTATGGTTTTTTCCAAAACTTTTTCCTTTCTTTTTTTTTAAAAAAGAAACAATTAATTTTACTTTTATTCCTCTTTAACGCCTCATGTAAGGCTCCAGTTCTAACAGGTCGATTACTGGTGGCAGCTCATTGAATTCCACCAGTGCTCCGGCTGGGTCAATTTTACTTCCGCACATGTGTCTCAGTTTCTTATAGGTTTCCCTATCGACCACAATGGCCTTCACACTCTCTGGGTACACGTCGTTTGGTAACTTTACCCTTATAATGTGCTTGAACTTTACCATTTTTTTCTCCACCTCCTCGTTCTTGGAATAGGTCACGAAATTCCATTTGTAACTCCCTTCTCTCGGTTTTCTCTTTTCTTCCTCCACTACCCTTCCTATTATAGATTCCTCTATACTCTTCTCTGAGTCTAGGACCTTCTCTTTCTCCGTCTCTACTGTAACCAGTTTCTCCGTTTCGTCCTCTTGTACTTGAATTCCTGAGTCTTCCCTCAATTTACCTATCATCTTCATATTTGTTTCCTCCTTCTCTGACTCTTTTTCACACATCTTCTCAATTATTTTTCCCTTTCCTTTTCCGTCTCACTTTTATCATCTTTCTTTCTCGTTACCTCTTTCTTTTCCATCTCTTCTTTCTTCTTTTTCTGATTAGTCGGTGGTGGGCTTACCCTACCGCTCCTCCTTCTTTTTATTTCCACTAGTGTGAATTCTTCTACCGTTGTTGTCTCATTATTCTCACCTGTTACCGCCTGTTCGACCTTTTCTGTAGTCTCTCTCTGTTTTTTCGTGGACATCTCGCCTTCATGTGTCCCCTTTCGCCACATTCGTAACACACAGGCGGTCTTCCCTCCACCTTCATTCTTAGTGCAAAACCGTCAAGTAACACTATCTCCTCTGTTATTCTATTCAGGTCTTCCACTGTTGCTCGGAATGTTATTACGTTTTTCATATTTTCCAGCACCTTCTCAATCTCCTCCACAGTTGCTATCACGATTCTCCAGACAGACAAACACACATTCTCAGTGTTATATATATATAGATAAATATATGCAAATTATAAAAATAATTATAAAATTTTTTTTAAATATACTGTACAGTACTGTTTCTACTTCGCTGATTCAAAGAAAAACAAGGACGTGTCATTCGAAGCCCTCTATACTCAGTCAAGCACCAGATTATCCTCACAATTTCGGCTGATTATTCTTGAGATTGGTCTAATCTGGTCAGCCCCCAAGGAAAAACTAAGCAAAGAACATTATATATATATATGCATATATACATACGTATATGTACATACATCTATACATACATACATACACCTATTGCGGGGTATTTGGAATATAACACCCGCGATGGGATTACTGTATGTTTATATATATATATATATATATATATATATATGTGTGAATTAAATAATGAGGGTAGAAATTAATATCAATCAATTAACATCAATTTAAACCAGTGGTCTTGCATATTAAAAAAAAATCCGAAGATTTAAGATATACACACACTTAAGTGAGATTCCAGTAAAAGCCTTCTAAAATGTTGTGCAAAGCTCGACCACAGTTATCGGCTACCTGATGTCATCAAACAATAGAAATTCACGCCGGGCGAAATGCTTAGCGGTATTTCGTCTGCGTTACGTTGTGAATTCAAATTCCGCCGAGGTCGACTTTGCCTTTCATCCTTTCGGGGTCGATAAATTAAGTACCAGTTACGCACTGGGGTCGATGTAATCGACTTAATACCTATGTTTGTCCTTGTTTGTCCCCTCTGTGTTTAGCCCCTTGTGGGTAATAAAGAAATAGGTAGTACTTTTTTTTTTGTAGGTTCTTCCTTGACTTGAATTATGCCACTTATGCTTCTTGCTTTATCCTGGTTTCTGTTGTTTGGCCGTTCTACATCTTAATCTTTCTTATTTTATAATTGCCTTGCGATGTCTTCTAACCTCCAGTTCTGCCATCCATTTACCATGCACATCACATATATGTCGTATATATGTATATATATATATATATGTGTGTGTGTGCGTGTGTGTTTGTGTGTCTGTGTTTGTCCCCCTAGCATTGCTTGACAAACGATGCTGGTGTGTTTACGTCCCCGTCACTTAGCGGTTCGGCAAAAAGAGACCGATAGAATAAGTACTGGGCTTACAAAAAGAATAAGTCCCGGGGTCGAGTTGCTCGACTAAAAGGCGGTGCTCCAGCATGGCCGCAGTCAAATGACTGAAACAAGTAAAGAGTAAAGAGTAAGAGTAAGAATATATGAAATGAGTGCGAAAATGAGTCGAACCAATTGTAGTGATTTTTTGAAAAATCAGTCTCGATAAGTCCATTTTGTGTCACTTATACACACACACACACACACACACACACACACACACACACACACACACACACACACACACACACACGCACGCACGCACACACGTCCCTTTTTCAAAACTACAGCATATGATTTGAGGTGGCGACTATTTTAACCACTTCGTGCCCCTCACGTGAAGACTGTTCCTTGGTTCAATGTCTGTAAAAGGTTTGATTTACTTGTATTCGGCGGAAGAGGGGCGGAAAAAAAAAACCAGAGACGACTGGACATTTGCAGCAGATCCTTTTTTAGCCACCCTTGTCCAGTAGATTAAATCTGATAATTTCCTCCGGCACTTTCTTAATATTGACTCATAGAAACGAGCTTCGCACAGATTTGCTCTGAACATCTCTCGCACCCTCCCATTCTCCCCCTTGCTCTCTCTCTCTCTCTCTCTCTGTATGTTTGTGTGTGTGTGTGTGTGTGTGTGTGTGTGTATTCCACAATCTTCTCTGCTCGAAACTCACCGCCGCCCCTTTCTCCTCCTCCTCCTCTCCCTACATTTACATCTTCCTCATTTCATTCGCACCACTCCACCCTCTACCTCCTCCTCCTCCCCATCACTAATTTGCGGCACGCTGACGACGCCCCCCATCTCCCACATCACACCATCCACATACCCAGCCCCGCCCACTCCCACTCACTCCCACCCGCCCCACGCTACCACGTTCCCTTCTCTTCTGTCAACCTCCCACCGCACCCGACACCCACCACCACTCCATGGCACATCACTAACGATGAATAAATGAAGGAGTCTGTATGTGGTCGACTGCCATCCTAAAAATAGCAGCCAAAGTACCATCAGTACAAAAAAAAAGAAAAGAAAAGGGAAGATACATTTGTTAATGTAATCCTACAAAATGGATCTGCATCGATTTCGACGATGGACGATGTAATTATTCGATGAACCGAACAACGGAACGAGTCGTCGGTAGCCGAGTATTCCACAGACATTGGTTTCGAAATATGAGACAAGGCCAGTAATTTCAGGGTAAGGTGTAAATCAATTGCACCAACCCCAATGCATCACATTTTATCGACTCCGAAAGGAAAAATGGCAACGTCAACTTAGGTGGCATTTGAACTCAGAACATGAAGACGGACGAAATGCCGCTAACCACTTTGTCCATAATGCTAACGATTCTGCCAGCTCGCTCTTAATCCATTGCCTGCCATGAGCCCGATTTGGAGATCTGTTAAAAACAGTCTCACTGTCGGTTCATTGAATTTAAAGTGAATTGCTTATGGACATCACATTTTGCAGAGGCGTGTTTAACAATATTTAGTAGTTAAAGTTTGTCATTATTAGCTCTGGTTAATTCTAGAGGACATTTTATGTAATAAATCGCAATTTTTGAACTACAAAAATATTGACTGTTTTGAAAACGGTTTTTTGTTTCGCATTTCCCATCTGTACGTATCATTCATCGATATTTTATACACATTTACATTTGATACTATAGCTTCCAAAAAAACTGAAATAGTTATTATTGCAATTGATTAGAAAAGGATAAATACGCTTTTATTTTTTCAGTGATCCCCATTTGGAACTTTTTGAAAAAATTATCGTAATTTCCAAAATAATTTACATATGAAGAAAATTTAAATACTAAGGGAGGGAAGCACTCCGTCGGTTACGACGACGAGGGTTCCGGTTGATCCGATCAACGGAACAGCCTGCTCGTAAAATTAACGTGTAAGTGGCTGAGCACTCCACAGACACGTGTACCCTTACCGTAGTTCTCGGGGATATTCAGCGTGACACAGAGAGTGACAAGGCCGGCCCTTTGAAATACAGGTACAACAGAAACAGGAAGAAAGAGTGAGAGAAAGTTGTGGTGAAAGAGTACAGCAGGGATCACCACCATCCCTGCCAGAGCCTCGTGGAGCTTTAGGTGTTTTCGCTCAATAAACACTCACAACGCCCGGTCTGGGAATCGAAACCGCGATCCTACGACCGCGAGTCCGCTGCCCTAACCACTGGGCCATTGCGCCTCCACATTTAAATACTATATATTATTTTAACTCCTAAGACACCTGGCGAAGCCAAGAAATATGAGTAAAAAATTTTGGCAGTTAATGGGTTAATGTATTCCACAAATATTGTTACCCTTAATTTAGTCCTCAAGCGGGGGTAGTTTAACACATTTGAATGATAGGGCTGGCCCTTCAATTTCGTGTCCATTCGATGGTCATCCAAACAGTTTGTCTCAATCTATTTTCATCTCTAAAGCTTGAGCCATGGTGAGAGCCGTAGTAACAGAAAACCAAAATAGCACGCAGTGGGATCGAACCTGATACCTCAAGATTATAAAGCGAACTTCTTAACGATTTGGCCATATTTATGTCCGTTCTAGATTCACTATGGCTGGTGATTCTTTGTAAGCCTATTCTTTGCAAGCCTAGTACTCATTCGGTCTCTTTTGCCGAACCGCTAAGTATATGGGGACGTAAACACACCAGCATCGGTTGTCAAGCGATGTTGGGGAGGGGGGGACAAACACAGACACACAAACACATAACACACACATACACACACATATATATATATATATATGCATATATATGACGGGCTTCTTTCAGTTTCTATCAACCAAATCCACTCACAAGACTTTGGTCGGCCCGAGGCTATAGCAGAAGACACTTGCCCACGGTGAAAGATTAAAAATTATTTTATATTATTGCTTAATTTTGAATTACACACATATGGCGGAAGCAAAATCCTTAAAGTGCTTAAGGCCTCTATGGATCTCAATCCGGCCCTGACCACTCCATAATACTCCACCTCACGCCATAATGAGCAAGGTCAGTCGCCTGCTAGAAATAACGAAATTGTCCTCAACTCACGTCCTAATGTTTCAAAAAGAGAAAGCCATGCTTCAGAGAGCAGTCGTGGATGTAGTGTCTAGAACAGGTTGGTCATAGTTGGAACGTATTTGATCCTAAACGACGGTGGGCTCGGAAATAAACAAGAACAGAAACAGAACCATGCCATGCCCTAACCCCACCCTCTATCCTCTCTGCATTGAATCACAGTGACACAATGAGTATTACTACAGGCGCTTTCAAAGGTCAAAGGTCAAAGGTCAAACTAACAATTTTCATATTCAAGTAGCTGGAAAAGAATATTAATAAAGGAAGAACATTTGCGGATACGTGTGTGTGAGTGTGCGAGTGTGTGTGTATGTGTGTGTGTGCGAGTGCGTGAGTGTGTGTGTGCGAATGTGTGGGTGTGTGTGTGAGAGTTTGTGTGTGTGTGCGAGTGTGTGAGTATGTGTGTGTGTGAGTGTGCATGCGTAAATGTGTGAGCGTGTGTATGTGTGTGAGTGTGCATGCGTCAGTGTGTGTGTGTGTGTAAGTGTGAGTGTGAGTGTGTGTGTGTATACGTGTGTGTGAGTGTGTGTGTATGTGAATGTGTATGTGAATGTGTGTATGTTTGCATATTTTGTACGTGTATGCATGTGTGTGAATTCTAATATATGTTTATGAATTTGTGTTTATGTGTATGCGGGTGTCAATGTATATGTATGAATGTGTGTATATATAGTTAAACATGTGTATGTGATCATGTATATGGCATGTGAGAGTGTGTGTATGTGTGTATGTGTGTATGTGTATGTGTGTATGTGTTCTTCTACTCAAGCAAGACTATAACCCGCGGCGTTACAGGCACAAGCATCCCGTCTGTTTTTTTGTAGATCTATAAATATTAAATTGTTTCATTTTTGCCTTCTTTTTACGACGTTAACGTATAATTTGATGGTAATTTAGCTGCTAGATTTAGCTGGTCCTTCCTCGGGGGTAAAAACAATTACCACACAGACACACATATATTCTCAAGTAAGCTAGACGTTCGCCAACATACTAAGA
>NW_021824453.1:0-2500 GCF_006345805.1 Octopus sinensis | reverse complement strand
ATATGAATATATAAATGTATGTATGTTTGTATCTATCTATCTATCTATCTATCTATCTATCTATATAGTGGTAGAGTAATATGCTTTATTTAAAGCAGCAGAAAATTCAACAAAACCTGTTTACTTTTTCGCGTTCCCGTTCGTCGGACAGTTTTTGCTAGAATAGAATCGATATATCGGTTCTATTCTAGCAAAAACTGTCCGACGAACGGGAACGTGAAACTCAGTGTAACAGTTTTGTTGAATTTTCCTGCTGCTTTAAATAAAGTATATATATTTCAGTCGAGTGTGTTAGTATTAATGTGGCAGTAAATATCGGTACTTAGTTGTGCCATTTATTTACTAATTTGTATATATATATATATATATATATATATATATATATATATATATATATATGGAGAAAAGGCGAGAGAGAGAGAGAATAAGAGATGAAAAAACAAAAAGATAAAATGCTTTAAGAATTTATCAGGGATAAAAGACAGAAGATATTAAGATTTTTATCATAATATGCTACCGGTTTCAATCCTTAAAAAATAAATGATTCAGTCATGTTGTCAGAAAAGGGAATTAAATCAAATTTATCTTTCGTGATGTCAGCTCTGGAAGTTTATGTTCTTACAAAATTAACAGCCTTACAAAATTAACGTCGTCGCTTTCACCACCGTCGTCGTCGTCGCCGCCGTCTCGTTGTTTTGCTGTTTCTTACCTGCATATGTGTCTTTACGTGAACAATGGTTACGGCGACCCAGCAGCCATCACAAGGAAGGCGACAACCAGCATTAGCCGCTAAAAGTTAATTTTATTTGATTTATATCGATTTATCTTCCCTTATATTTCAGCATGACCATATCATCTCGCATTTTAAAGAGAGTATTGTCCCTTTGAGTCACAGGAGAAGGCATTACTTGAAACCTTTAGTGATTTGTTATTGCCTGCTTTCAAGTAAAGAATAACTGCTAATTTACTCTTTACTCTCTTTTACTCTTTTACTTGTTTCAGTCATTTGACTGCGGCCACGCTGGAGCACCGCCTTTAGTCGAGCAAATCGACCCTAGCACTTATTCTTTGTAAGTCTAGTATTTATTCTATCGGACCCTTTCGCCGAACCGCTAAGTTACGAGGACGTAAACACACCAGTATCGGTTGTCAAGCGATGTTGAGGGTGGGGGGAACACATACACACAAACACATACACACATATATATATTTATATACGACGAGCTTCTTTCAGTTTCTGTCTACGAAATCCATTCACACGGCTTTGGTCGGCCCGAGGCTATAGTAGAAGACACTTGCCCAAGACTCAACCCGGAACCATGTGGTTGGTAAGAAAGCTTCTTACCACACAGTCACTCCTGCGCCTATGAACTATTCGAGAATCTTTCAGAATAACAGCAATAATAATGCAGTACCAGGCAGTGGTTCTCACGGCGTCTGATCTTAACTGATTGGAAGTGTTATTATGTACATTGTTTTGTCTTCGTATAAGAGATGGGCTACAGCAAATATTCTGCTCAATACCACAGCTTTGCTTGTCAGTTGCTTGACCTTAACTAGTTGAGCATGTCCCTTAGTGGCTGACGATATGTACATCTCTGATCACGAGCAGAAATAGTGGGGGAGCATCATAGCCGTGTGTTGAGAGGGATTCTTAAAGGTTTGAATAATTCACCTCTGGAAACATGGGTATTTCGTTCAACATCCTTAAACAACCCTTATTCGGGGACCTTTTGAGCGGGATGGGCTACTCACCTGAAGAAAATTCTAACTGGGCCCCACCTGTAAGGTCATGCGCTGTTTATCTTGATATGAGATTACCATATCGCGCACATCTGGTTGTGATGCATGTGCCTAGTGTCACTTTGATGGCATGCACTGCTCTCTCATTCAATAATAAATAATAATAATAATAATAATAATAATAATAATAATAATGATAATAAAAAAAAAAAAAAAAAATAATAATAATAATAATAATAATAATAATATATAATAATAATAATAATAATAATAATAATAATAATAATAATAATACTATAATAATAATAATAATAATAATAATAATAATAATAATATAATAATAATATAATAATAATAATAATAATAATAATAATAATAATAATAATAATAATAATAATAATAATATAATAATAATAATAATATATAATATAATAATAATAATAATAATAATAATAATAATAATAATAAATACGGGGTAAAATACATGAAGCCCAGTATAGCCATCATGACTACCCGTCTGATAAGGGTACACCAGGCACATGCATCACAACCACATGTGCGCTACATGGTGATCTTATTTCAAGATAAACAATGCATGACCTTCCAAGAGGGGCCTATTCTGCTCAAAAGGCCCCTAAATAAGGTTTGTTTATGGATGATGTACAAAACACCCATGTTTCCAGAAGTGAATTTTTCAAATCCCAAAGAATTCCTTTCGATACATGGCCATGATGTTCCATAATAATAATAATAATAA
>NW_021824452.1:17500-18704 GCF_006345805.1 Octopus sinensis | reverse complement strand
ATGGAAGAAGACACTTTCCCATACTGCCATGCAGTGGGATTCAATGGAAACCCTGTGGCTGGGAAGCAAGTGGGTCACCACACAGCCGCACCCATATACAGACACATTCATGGTCTCAGCTGCCTGCCTCGGATCTTTTCCGTTTGAAACGGCAGTTTTTTAAAAATAATTTCCACGTACTAAAAATTTTTTAACTTCGTATACGGGTAGAATGTGTTTATAAAACATCTTTTTCTCTTGGCTTTATTGAGAAAATTCTATGGGTTGTAAGATACTTGTTGTTTTTTTTTTCAATTCTGCAATTTCAACCAATCAATGACGTTATTGAGGTGGAAAACATTCTGTGCCGTAAATTATTCTCCCGTTTAAGAAACAGATTGGGTTTATTTACATTTCTGAAGAAAAAAAGATACCCCTTCCCCACCCCTAACCCTAACCCTAACCCTAACCCTAAAACAGATTGAAATGCAATATATCGATTCTAGGGTCATAATTATGAGTGACAATTTCATATGACACCCCTAGGAAAAACTGCCGTTCAAACCGAAAAGATCCGCCTGCCTCCCTTTCTCACTCTCCCTCTCAGTCTTTTCCTTCCTCTCTCTCTCTCTCTTTCTCTCTCTCACCTTATTGTATATTACAAAATCATTCTATCTTACTTTCTCTCTCCCTCCCACTCTCACTCTATCTGTCTCTCTCTTATTTACTCTTCCCTTTTTTTCCGAATGTGAACGACTAGGAGTTATCTCCCTTCTCCCTAAATATTAATTTGTTAATATCTTTTAGTCGTTTCACTCATTAGACGGCGGCCTTGCTGGAGCACCGCCTCCAAGAAATTTTAGACGAACAAACCGACCCCAGGACTTATATTTTTTTTAAAAAGTTAGCCTGGCACTTATTTCATCTGTCTGTAAGGCCGAACCGGTAGGTTGCGGTAACGTAAACACACCAGCACCGGTTGTCAAGCGGTGGAGGGGGAAATCACACACACACCACACACACACACACAAACTCGCACACGCACGCTCGCACGCACACTCACACAAGCGTACACACGCATACAGGCACACTCACACATACACAGGCACGCACGCGCGCACACTCTTGAACACGCACAGACACACAAACACGATTCCTGTAGCTGGTGCATTACTCTTCTGGTTTTAGCGGAAGGGACCTGTTCCGCCTGTCAGACGGTCCATCT
>NW_021824452.1:2500-7500 GCF_006345805.1 Octopus sinensis | reverse complement strand
GTTTGATTTTCGAACTTCTTCTCTCGCAGGAAATCATCACGGTGCTTGAAATATTGGGAAACGGTTGGAGAAAGGTCAGAGGAATAAGGTGGGTGGGGAAGAACTTCGTAGCCAAGTTTCCTCAACTTCTGGAGCGTCATTAGTAAAACGTGTAGTCGAGCATTGTCATGAAGAACGATTGGCTCTCATCTGTTGACCTGTCTGGGACGGAAGAGTAGCAATCTTTCGTTCATTTTGGCAATTTCATGACGCTATGTTTCTGCAGTAATAGGTCTTCCGGGTTTTAAGAAGTTATAGTGAATAAGTCCAGCAGTACACCATCAGACAGTCACCATAACATTCTTTTTAAAGACCTTGGGGTGAGGGAAGATTTTAGGTTCTTCATTTTGATCCAACCACTGCGAAATATGATTTTTATTATTGTACAGAATCCACTTTTCATCGCAAGTTACGGAGAAGAAGCGACAAGCAAATTTCATATCTGCGCATTTTCTGATTTTCATTCAAATCTTGTAGTACTCAATTTCCGAACTCTTTTGATTTTCCGTTCGCATGAAAATGGTTGCATGCCGTTTTCTGGCTAACTTGAAGATCTTTTGCGAATTCTCGTCTGCTTTTACGTGGATCTTTCTTTATGATAGTCTTTAATTGACTGAACTGTCATCAATGACTGATGGGTGTCCACTATGCTCATGATTTTCAAAGCTCAGGCCTCAAATGGAAAATCGTTTAAACCATTTTCGAGCTGACCATTCACTGGTCATTTCCTCACACAAAGTTTCGTTGATATCTCGAACAGTTTCAGCTACTTTACATCCTTTTTTTTTGAAGTTGAATAGCAAAATTACTCGAATATCGCTCTTTGACAGTTCCAGTTCATATAATTGTAACAACGGTGAAAAAAAATCAATGTTAATTTATTGATGCAGTTGGGCAAGTATGTGTCATTATTATCAGACAGTTGTAAAAAAATGTTACAAAAATTTAAAACATTGCAAAAATCTGGTGAAAATTTTTCATGATTCAAAATGCTGTTTTCTTTTTACTCAATCTGATATGTATATTCCAGGCGAGGAGTGGCTGTGTAATAAGAAGCTTGCTCCCCAGCCACATGGTTCCGGGTTCAGTCCCACTGCGTGGCACCTTGTGCAAGTGTCTTCTAGTGTAGCCTCCGGTCGACTAAAAGCATTGTGAATGAATTTGGAGGACGGGAACTGAAAGAAGCTCGTCACACACACACACACACACATATATATATATATATATATATATATATATATATATATATATATATATGTGTGTGTGTGTGTGTGTATGTGTGTGTGTGTGTGTGTGTGTGTGTGCATTTGTTTGACTGTATTTTTCCTCATACTACAATGCAACATTTACGCAAAACACACATGAATAACCTCATACAATAAAGACCCAACAAAATTAACAGCTCCCACTACATGTGCCGTACAGACCCGCACTCCACACACAACACACAATAGTAACGTTGATACGACAGAAGACTCAAACCAAACCGCATAACAAAGCATACTATTGCAATACAATATTCTCCAAATAAAACAAATTGAAACTTACTTGAAACAATCAGATGTCGAATAATAATTGTTTATGAGGGACATAAATTTACACAGAAACTCTGGTGGTAACAACGAAAATGAGAGTGGATCTTTCAAGGAATGCCTCTCGCTCGGCAGTGGTTCAGTACAGATATAGTCTGACGGCAGCTGTTATCCTAATAAGGCATCAGCAGATAATAAGGTAAGGGGAAGGAAGAGACCCGGCGAAGAAAATAGGATAGAGATGCAGTGCTACTTAGAAAGTGAACCTGAAAGAAAGGGGTTATAGAAAACGGATGTAAACAGTTTCGGTAGACAAGAGTTTGTTCAAAGTGAGAGAGCAGAGTGAAGCAGACGAGGCTAATGCTAGAAATAATTGGAGGTGGAGGAGCAGTAACAGAAAATCCAAATAACCATAAAAGAGATACAATTCAAACCAAAGAGGAACCTGAAGGAAAATACTACCGATCAGGAAGGGACAACCGGCACCAGTGACCCCAGCAACGTACGTGAGCAAGATGAGAAGACTGTAGATAAGTTTCACGAAGCAGTGAGTAAAAAATAAGGGGAAAGATTACCAGTGTTAAAATGTGTTAATAGAAGGAAGTTACTAGATATTACTAGGAAAGTAGATTCTGTTATCAATAGGAGACATACTAAAATTATAGGTGACATTAACTTATTGATTTAAGCATGAGGAGTAGAAGCTTCTAGCAGCATAAGTATTTTTAAATAAAAGAGTAGTAAGGAGTAGATGTGGAAAATAGAGCGAAGACAAGACCTGAGTACAACAGAAGTCTGTAAAGAGGGTACGTTATGAAATACAAGATCTTAATCCTCTCTTGAGAAACAAAATAATTAATCACTTAGCAAGGATTTGGGATAGTCACGGAAGATCTGAAACAGCGTATTATAGCAATAGCAGGTCAGCTTTTCAGATATCAGAAACGAATAGATCGGAATCAACAGAACGGATTGTTTGAAACAGACCAGAGGAGATTTAGTAGCCAAATAAATAGTATAGAAGAATCTACTGAAGACGCGAAGTGTAATGCAGAAGAAGCTAGAAAGTTCTGGAGTAATATTTAGGATAAACCAGTGAATCATAATGGAGATGCAGCATGGTTAAAGAAAGTGAGAGAAGTAGTTAGAGAGGCGTGGTTAGATCTAAGACTAATCAGTGTATTAGGAAGGATGCCGAACAGGAAGTGTCTAGGACCAGATTTAGTTCAAGTATACTGGATAAAGAAATTTAGTAGATAACACAAGAGTGTGAGGGATTGCCTGAATCGGGGTGTCATACGGATTCGATGATGAGATGGAAAACGGCATTCCTTATGAAAGACGAAAGTAAGAGCCATGTCAATAGTAATTATAGACCAAACATTTGCTTAACATTAGTGTGGAAACTGTTAACATGAATGCTATGAGAAGGTGTTTACAAGAACTTTGACAACCAGAATTGGCTGCCAGAAGAACTGAAATGTTGCAGAAAGAAGGCTAGAAGAACGAAAGATCTATTATACATAGACAAAGCAGTTCTAAAAGAAGTGAAATTGAGAATGAAAACTTCAACAATAACAAGGATAGATTATAAGAAATCATATAGCATCATTCAGCACTCATGGAAAATTGAATATTTGAGTATATTCAGTATTGCGGGCAACATAAGAGAGTTAATTAGCTAAAGCAGAAAGAAAAAGAATTGGAAAGTATATCTCTATACAGGTTACACAACTTTAAAGAAAGCGAAGAATATTCCAGAGAGTCTCGTTATCACCTTCAATATTTTTATGTGTAACCGCCCTCAGTTTAGTATGAAGAAAGTCAAGGTATCAGTTTAGAGAAAGTAAAGGAAAAGTTAACCATTTACTCTACCTGGATGATTTGAAGCCTTTTAGCCGCACCTTAATAAGAACTGTAACACTCTTCGACAAGGTATGGAAATTGGCATAGATTAAGTGCGCAACATAAATCATGGAAAAGGGAAAGTAGACAGTAGTAAAGGCATCCAACTACCAGATGGAAAGATATTAAAATCACTGAAAGAAGGAGAGAATTATTAGTATCTAGGAGGATTAGAATGTGACAGTGTACTAACTATAGAAATGAAAACAAAATCGACAAGCAGTACGTGAGAAGGGTGAGGAAGCGAATGAAGTGAAAGCTAAAATTTTTAAATCCAGTGAAGTCTGTAAATACTTGAGCAGTATCGTTTCTTTGATATTCAGCAGCTTTTGTAGATTAGACAAAATCTGAATTAGCAAATCTAGATAAAAGAACTAGGAAGGAATTCAATATGAATGGAAGACTTTACTCCAGAGCAAGAATAACAAGATTATATTCATTTAGAAATGAAAGTGGAAGAGGTTTAATATCAGTAGAATGCTGCGTGAAGTTAGCTAGAGTAGATACAACCTCCTATGTAGATAATACGGAAAAACATTTATTAAGAGTTGTTAGACTAAGAGTAGGAGATAGGGGAGACAAAAAGCCAAATGAAATTAAAAACAAGAAAATACAAAGATTATCTAATTAACCAGGAAAGGCATTCCATGGTAGATTCCCATAAATAGTTGCAGAAAATAGTAGAAATGAGACATGGTTATGCTTGCCGAAATGAATATGGAAATGGAAACAGAAAGTTTGTAAGTAGCAGCACAAGATCAAGTATTGAGGATTAATTGGATAAAAGCTAAGAAAACAGAACCAGGTAACTCCGAAATATAGGTTATGTAAATCAAAAGAAGAAAGTATTCCTCATATCATAAGTGAATATAGCATGCTGGCAAAGAAAGAATACAAGAAGGCATGACAGACAACCAAGGGAAAATAATCCAGTGAGAGTTATGTAGAGAGCTAGAATTTGACCCTACTGATAAAAGGTATGAAGATGAAGCTAGTAAAGTGCTAGAAAGTAAGAAATATAAGGTATGGTAATTTAACATTCAGACTGACAGAGTAATAGAAACTAGAAATCCTGATTAAGTATTAGGACTCAAAGAGAACAGACAGCATTAGGTAATTGGCTTTACAGTCCCAATGATGAGAAAGTGAATATGAGAGGTAAAGAGAAAGTAACAAAGTACCAGCACTTAGCCATTGAGTTACAGAGGCTATAGAAAGTGCGGGTAAAATGTATCCCAGTAGCTATAGGTGTACTAGGAACTATTCCTAAAGATTTGAACAGATGGAATAAGGAAATAAGCATTAAACCTAGTTTAGTGCAGCTCCAGAAAAGTGTTGTTAGGGACACCAAGGATACTTAGGAAGGTTCTTGAAATTTAATGTTACTTGATGTAGCCCGATGTATGAAGTTTTGGTCCAACAATTTAAACTGTTGTGCGTATATAGAATAATAAATTGGTATGCGGATGTTCACGTGAACAGCTCATGGAATTAATGCCGTCCTTACCCTTCAAAGGTCGGTGT
>NW_021824451.1:15000-18862 GCF_006345805.1 Octopus sinensis | reverse complement strand
GTTCACATCCTCTTCCTTGCTATCTGCTTCGTTGCTCTCCACCCGCCTTTCTCTTCAATTCGTACTTTCATTAGAGTTCCACTTTGCCTTCCATCCTTCCGCGGTCGAATGAGTGAAATACCAGACAAGTTCTGAGGACATTGTAATCAACTAACACCCATTCTGCTAAGAAAATTGCTGATGTGCGCACAGCGATGATCTTGTCAACCCTGGGGCATTTAACTGACTCCACCCCTATCATGTTATGTAACCCCAGATAAAAGTACTCTTCCGCAAGACACTTGCTGTTTCCAAAAGTGTTGTCTTTTGCAAAGTTGTAATTCTGGAACAAATCCCAATGGTGTCAAGGTTTCTGAAGGCTTTTATTTACCACCCAAGAGCTCCAGTCGCAATTGGTTCCACTCTTCCTGTCATATTCCATGGAAGCACTCCGTCGGTTACGACGACGATGGTTCCGGTTGATCCGATCAACGGAACAGCCTGCTCATGAAATTAACGTGTAAGTGGCTGAGCACTCCACAGACATCTGTACCCTTAACGTAGTTCTCGGGGATATTCAGCGTGATACAGAGAGTGACAAGGCCGGCCCCTTGAAATATAGGTACAACAGAAACAGGAAGTAAGAGTGAGAGAAAGTTGTGGTGAAAGAGTACAGCAGGGATCACCACCATCCCTGCCGGAGCCTCGTGGAACTTTTAGGTGTTTTCGCTCAATAAACACTCACAACGCCCGGTCTGGGAATCGAAACCGCGATCCTATGACCGCGAGTCCGCTGCCCTAACCACTGGGCCATTGCACCTCCACTGTCATATTCCATATTCTCTCTATAACTAAATATATTTTTTTCTTTATTGTCCACAGGGGGCTAAACCTAGAGGGGACACACAAGGACAGACAAAAGGGTTAAGTCGATTACATCGACCCAGTGCATAACTGGTACTTATTTAATCGACCTCGAAAGGATGAAAGGCAAGGTCACCCGGAACTTCTCAGCCACTGTTGGGTTGTTGCTTGATGTACATCAGCATTTCGACTTCGAAGTATATATTGTCCGTGCAAAAGTTTCTGGTTCCATCGCTCCTCAATTTGTTTCCACCAGTTCTTTTTCGCAGTCTGCTTGATCCGTTTTGTTTGTTTTGTGGCAGTGGTTTCAGGTTCTTTAACTATTTCAGGGTTAACGCCAAGAGGTTGGTATGCACAGGCGACTGTTGGTCTTCCATAAACAACCTTGCCTGGGCTTGTGCCTCGGAGGGGAACTTTCAAGGCGCAATCCCATGATCATTCATGACCGAAGGAGGTCTTCTTATATACATACATCTCTGTCTGTCTGTCTCTCTGTTTATCTGTCTCTCACTCTGTATATATATATATATATATAAAAGACCCCCTTCGGTCATGAATGACCATGGGATTGCACCTAGAAAGTTACCCTCTGAGGCACAAGTCTGGGCAAGGTTGTTTATGGAAGACCAGCAGTCGCCCATGCATACCAGCCTCCCCTCTCCACGCCACCAGTGTTATCCAAGGGAAAGACAAAGGTCGATACAGCTTGGCACCAGTGACGTCGCAACTCATTTCTACAGCTGAGTGAACTGAGGTGAGAGAGTTGGTATGTGAAAGCACGTGGTTGGATGTATAAAAGAGAAAATAGAGTAGAAAACTACAAAAGGTTTGTGTTTTATGGTTAAAGAATATATTTAAATCGTTATATATATATACATATACATACGATAGGCTTCTTTCAGTTTCTGTCGACCAAATCCACTCACAAGGCTTTGGTCGGCCCGAGGCTATAGTAGAAGACACTTGCCCAAGGTGCCACGCAGTGGGACTGAACCCAGAATCATGTGGTTGGTAAGCAAACTTCTTAATTTTGAATAAAATTTTTATTATTTTTTTTTAACAACCTGTTAATTTTTGAAACCGCCATACATACAAGATGTATTTGAGAGGTTTTGGATCTTTTTCGAGATAAACATTTATTAATTTCAAAGATGTAGGAAACTAATCTTCCAAATAGAATCCCCTGACTTCAATGTACTCTTTGTGGCGTTCCAGCCACTTCGTGAAGGTTCCTTGGAATGTGTCCAGGACCCTTGTCACAGCATCCTTCATATTATCTTTTATAATAGCATCTGTTATTACAAATAGCAAAATCCGCCGACGTCGACCAAGCCTGTCGTACTTGCGATGTCGATAAAATAAGTAACAGAAGAGCTCTGGGATTGATTTAATAAACTGGCCCCGTCCCCCAAAATTTCAGACATTGTGCCTATAGTAAGAAAGGGTTATAAAAAGTAAGAATATGTTCTTGCGTAGAGAGTGCTTCCAGTCACTTTTGTACATTGCTGTGGTGCTTATAAAGTTTGGCGTACTGTTACGTTCCGAGTTCAAATTCCGCCGAGGTCGACTTTACCTCTCATCCTTTCGGGGGTCGATAAATTAAGAACCAGTTACGCACTGGGGTCGATGTAATCGACTTAATCCCTTTGTCTGTCCTTGTTTGTCCCCCTCTGTTTTTAGCCCCTTGTGAAATATATAAGAAATATATAAAGTTTGGCGTACAACTACCTGAGCCGTTTCTCATTCCTAACAGCCCCTCCTTAGGGCAACATTCAACAATTACATATATTAATTCTAATTACAATAACCAGAATCTCCATTCTGTTGATATTAGTATTCTTTATTTTATTCTGTTTAGGGGTTTGATATGCGATTTTAGGTTCCTCTGATTAATTTCAAAAATAATTACATTATCGTTTAGTTTCATAATATTTAAAAGCAAATCTTTCAATTATAGTTAATCACAGCAGTTTTCTGTGTGAATTAAATCAGTCTTTTCTCCTCCTGTAGAATATTACTAACTCCAGTTTTGCATTACTCGGAATTAATTTTCATCATACTGAAATACAATAGTTTTAATTGCACAACAATATTGTCTCGCCCCTGTAAGTAATCATAGATTCATTAAGACCAATTCAGATATATTAAATTTAAATTAACCTATATTTAACTGGGAGAAGAAAAAAAAACTGATGATGTTGATTAAAATTTTAGGAACAGTTTAGGTTAAAGAAAGCCTGCCTACATCCTGTATAAAGCTTTGATTTTTAAGTAAGAGAGTTGCTATGCGTAAGTTGTATTTATAACATGTTTGTTTAAATGGATTTTTAATTACTTTTATGCAACCCGAGATTGAGAATCGCGATGCAATCTATGTATACAATGGATAAGGATTAAATGTTTTGTTAGATTGGGTTGCGTCAAAAGTCTTGCAATATTTTGGAAATTTCTTTGCTTTATTCGTCAAGTTTTTACGGGAAGTTTCGAAGTGCTTAGTGACTGACGCTACAGATGTAAATTGGCACCGAAAGTTCCCTCATTTGATGATATAAATAGGAAGAAATATATAATATATAGGCGCAGGAGTGGCTGTGTGGTAAGTAGCTTGTTTATCAACCACATGGTTCCGGGTTCAGTCCCACTGCATGGCACCTTGGGCAAGTGTCTTCTACTATAGCCTCGGGTCGACCAAAGCCTTGTGAGTGGATTTAGTAGACGGAAACTGAAAGAAGCCCGTCGTATATATGTATATATATATATATGCGGGTGTGTTTGTGTGTCTGTGTTTGTCCCCCTAGCATTGCTTGACAACCGATGCTGGTGTGTTTATGTCCCCGTCACTTAGCGGTTCGGCAAAACAGACCGATAGAATGAGTACTGGGCTTACAAAGAATAAGTCCTAGGGTCGAGTTGCTCGATTAAAGGCGGTGCTCCAGCATGGCCGCAGTCAAATGACTGAAACAAGTAAAAGAGTAAAAGAGTAATGCCAGAATATAATTGCCCGAATGAGGTAGAAGCT
>NW_021824451.1:0-2500 GCF_006345805.1 Octopus sinensis | reverse complement strand
CCTGATCGTTGTTATCAAGTACGATAACAAATACAGAGAGTGTTTCCGCCTGTTTAGATCTCATCAGCAAAGCATCGCCGACCCAAATCCCTGCTGGTTATTGGGTAGATAGATATTTTCGCTAAGTCTTGCGGCGTTTTGTTGTACTTAGCTCGAATTATGACCATGTTATACAACGGTAGATTGAACATACATATTTTTTTTACGATATTTTTACGACATTTGTTTTACGATACTTTTACGACATTTGTTTTACGATATTTTTTTACGTTATTTTTTACGTTAACTTTTATGTTGTAAATTAACTTTATTATATTTTATCATTTAAAAATTTTTTGTCCGTAGATTTCGTTTTATATCTTTTTATACTTTTTGCATTTTGTCATTCATTCGTATTTGTTTACGTCCACTTTTATCCATAGTTTTTATTCGAATATATATTTCTTTGTCCTTGTTTATTTTATCATCATTATAATATATAGTCTTTTCATTATTATATTTTAATTTTCTTCGTTCCTATATATTATTAATTTATATGTATGTTTATAGGCACACGTCACGTTTGATTTTAGTTTTGTAAATTTTTATGTATGTATGTACGTATGTATGTATGTATGTATGTATGTATGCATGTATGAGTGAGTATGTATTATGTATGTATGTATGTATGTATGTATGAGTATGTATGTATGTATGTATGTATGCATGTATGAGTGAGTATGTATGTATGTATGTATGTATGTATGTATGTATGTATGAGTGAGTAGTATGTATGTATGTATGTATGTATGTATGTATGTATGAGTATGTATGTATGTATGTATGTATGTATGTATGTATGTATGTATGTATGAGTATGTATGTATGTATGTATGTATGTATGCATGTATGCATGTATGAGTGTATGTATGTATGTATGTATGTATGTATGTATGTATGTATGTATGTATGAGTGTATGTATGTAAGTATGTATGTATGTATGTATGTATGAATGTATGTATGTATGTATGTATGTATGAGTGTGTGTGTATGTCTGTATGTATGTATGTATGTATGCATTTATGTATGTATGGAGTAAGTTGTGAGAGCAAGAGATCGTGAAAGTGAAGGAGTGGGGAGTATAAATTGTCCAGTTTCGATTCCTTATAAAGAAATCAACTGAAAAATATTTCAAATATTTTAATTGGAATTACTGGTAGACATTTTAATTTGATTAATATCAATGACATATACTCAGCTACATGCATTAATACGCACACATACACACACACACAATTACACGCACACACAAACACACATGCATACACACATACACAAACGCAAACACACACATATATGCATACTCTCTTGTTTGGATAGACACATTCATCCGCGCGCGTAAAAACATTACTACATACATACATACATACATACATACATACACACATACATACATACATACACACATATATACATTCAGACATACATACACATACATAAATACATTCATACATACATAGACATACATACTTAGACATACATACAAACATACATACATACACATACATACATATATATATACATACATGCAAATATACAAACATACATAATACAAACATACATACATACGTACATACATACATACATACATATATATATACATACATACATACATGCATACATACATACATACATACATACATATATTCATACATACATACATACATACATACATACATACATACATACATACATACATATAAACATACATACATACATCATACATACATACATACATACATACGTACATGGAGAATGAAGAAGTTGTTTTCGCCAACTGACGTAATGTAATAGGTATGTACTATGATTGTTGAGTCTGGTTTACCACTAAACCTCCGGCTTGAATTGCAACTGCATAAAAATATGGTATTGAGATTGCCTATCAAAGGCGGCTAGAAGTGGTTTCTCCTTGAGCAGGTGGAAATAGATTAAAATAAAAGAAAATGAGAAAGCAAAACATTTAACATCATTTGAAAAAAAAAACATTTTATATAGATAGAGAATATTAACAGATAGCGTCTCTAGCAGCTGTTTATAGAATAGCCAAGAAGTAAGTAAGGCAGTGAATAAGGTAGGTATGGCGTCATCGGAGATTGAGAGAGGTGTCGGAAAAGTATAAATATGAAGAGGGATCCTTGATCGAGGATATTAGTACCCCCGCCCCACTGGGTGTGTAGAAAAAAAAAACAAGAATTATCAGAGTGAAATATAATAGCATATGTAGCTCCGTGCTTGAAAGAATAATAAAGTTTTAAGTAAAGTCCGTCAGCAGTTCCGAAAGAGAATGCTTGTTCAAAAATGGAGCTAATAACTTCTATTATCCTTTGCCGTGGATTATCTTTTTAGACATTCTCCTTACCAATTGCTAATGGACTTTTTCTTTCATTCGAGCATGGACGTACATAATACTTACACATTTCACTCTGATCGTTCCTGCTATTCTAGAAACAGCTGTTAAGG
>NW_021824450.1:0-10000 GCF_006345805.1 Octopus sinensis | reverse complement strand
GTATGTATGTATGTACGTACGTATGTATGTATGTATGTATGTATGTATGTATGTATGTATGTATGTATGTATGTATGTATGTATTAGAGCTTTTCTTTTTGGGGATAAAAAAAGGGGTTTTGGTTTTCGATCAAAAGGGATCGTAAAAGGAAAGAAAGAGGAAAGCAAAAAAAAATTGGTGGGGGTATAAAATAAAAGGCAAAAGAAAAAAATCGATCAAAAGGGATCAATAGTGTCATAGAAATAAAAAGGAGAGTAAGAGGATATTTCCTAAAGTAAGGCCTAAGTGGTAACAAATTAAAAACTCTATAACTCCTAAACTACTCAAACTTGAAAACTGAAATTTAAGATATACTGCTTCTGCGTTGCATTAAGGCAACACACCAAGTTTGGTAAAAACCTGAGTAGGAGTTATGAACCACTTTAGAATTTTGCATGCTTTGGGTCAAATGTGGTTGTAGATTTCTTCAGTTGTGAGTGACGTTTTTTAAAAGAAACTTTTAAAAAATGTTACTTTCCTTATATGAAATTATTCCTCGACCTTTGACAGAAAATTGTCTACTTCCAGAAAATCAAAGAGTCATAACCCTAACACACACACACACACACACACACACACACACACACACACACACACACACACACACACACACACACACACATACACACACACACACACATATTATATATATGTATGTATTTGTGTGTGTATCTTTGTGTCTGTGTTTGTCCTCCCACGATCGCTTGACAACCGACGTGATGCTGGTGTGTTTACGTCCCAGTAACTTAGCACTTTGGCAAAAGTGACCGATAAAATAAATACTAGGTTTACAAAGAATAAATCCTGGGGTCAATTTGTTCGACTTGGGGTGGAGCTCCAGCAAGGCCGCAGTCAAATGACTGAAACACATATAAGAATAGAAGAAAACATATTAAGCTGTTCTGAAAATAATGGCCGCTCTTTCTACGAAACACCAATTATCCTTTTCTTCACCAAATAGTCACTTGTGACGAAAAGTGGATCCTTTATGATAACCGTAAACAATCAGGTCAATAGCTTGTTCGTGATGAGTGCCCCAAATATTTCCCAAAGCCAAAGTTGCATCAGCAAACGATTATGGTGACAGTCTGGTGGTCTGCAATTGGGGTTGTCCATTAAATCTTTCTGGAAGCCAATCGGTGCATTACAGCAGAGGTTTACTGCAATCAACTCACTAAAATGCATGCGCACTTGTAAGAAAGGAAACCTGCATTGGTAAATCGGTGTGGACCAATTCTGCTCCAATATAATGCAAAGCAACATGTTGCAAGAATAACGCTGCAGAAACTCACAGACTTGGGATTCGAGACTTTACCACACCCTGCATATTCTCCTGATCTTTCCCCTACTGACTACCATTTTTTAAAGCATTTAAACACATTTTTAAGTGATAAAAATTTCAGGTCCAAACTAGAGGTGGAATCAGCTTTCAAAGATTTCTTAGCATCAAAGCCAATAAGTTTTTATTAACGAGGCATAAATAATCTCATGAATCGATGGCAGGGATGCAAAGATGCTCACGACTCATACTTTGACTAATCAAAACATATCTATTGTTCATTTTGCCACAATAAAATTGTTTCTGAAATCTGTCATTATTTTCGGAACAACCTAATATATATATATATATATATATATATATATATATATATATATATATATATATATATATATATATATATATATATATATATATATATATATATATACGACGTGTTCTTTCAGTTTCAATTTACCAAATCCACTCACAAGGCTTTGGGCGACCCGAGTAGAAGATACCTGCCCAATGTTTCTGAACCGGGAACTATTTGGTTTGGAAGTAAATTTATTACCACATAGCCACATCTGCGCCTATAAAAAAACTAAAAATAAAATAAACTGGTCTACAAATTTCTACCTCTCCAGCAGTTGACTATTTCAAACTTTCATAAATTTCCTGTCGGACTCGAAACTCGATTCAGAGGGTTCACTCTTTTCTGACCACAGAGAAATAACCAGAACAAGAAATTTACTTTTGTCGTGAAGTTATTTACGCACTTAGGAAGCTTCACTAGAATCTGGCACCTCTTGAATACACCTAAAGGTTTATCCTAAACCTTATGTATGTATAATTCGAATCTGTAGAAAACAAACGACAAAGACAGGTCTATATGCAGGCGTAGCCATGGTGTATATATATATGTACTAGCAGAGATACCCGGCGTTGCCCGGTTACATTCACTTGAAGAATTAGACCTTCCTCTTATATCTTCTGTAATGAACTGGAATACCTATGTTTCGAATTTCATCAAAATTGCAATGAGGGTTATTTCCCTCTTTACACACCCTAAAAGAATTGTAATCGTGCCACATGTATCCCATACTACTGATTTTTATGCGCAGATTCCAAAATTCCAGTCTTATGGAACCTGTTAAAAAGATTTTGCTCCTGAAAAATGAAAGTCATGGAGCTCTAAAATGTGAGAGTTAAGTCCCCTGTTGGGGTGGGTGTCTTAGTGTCAACCAGAGAATTTGAATTGTTGAGAATCTTTTTAACTTGGGTCTTATATCTATTGTTTGAATTTCTTTGAAATAGGAAATATATGTTCACTGGGTTTGTAAAAGAGAGCAAAGCTACAGGAAACCAAAAGACGAATGATCACAATAAGCAGTCAGTTACCCTACCCTAGTCGTTACCACTCCCAATGTAGGATTCCTCACCACCCAGGTGACAGGCACAGCCGTAAGATGCATTACGAATCTATAGCAATTGGAAGGGCGTGACCCAACTGAAATCAACATTAACAACAGAGTGACGTGAGGGCTAAGGAGAAATAAAAGTGTCACCTCTGGAGTTTGCAAATGACCACTATACTGATACGTAACTGGACAGAATAAATTTAAAATCTATAAATGTCTTTGAATAACCAGTCACTCATCTGGGAAGGCCTTAAAATCAATGTTACCATCTGGGGACTATGTGTGACCCAGTGATAATAAAAAGACTGAAAGGAAGTCTGCAATCAAATAAATTTACTCAACACTTTGCAACTGAATCAGCGGAGGCAAAGATGCCTCTCATTTACTTGACAATTTATGCAACACATTGCAGAAATCACAATGTAAGTGTATGTCAAAGCAAACTGTTACACTGTTGTACCATTGAATTAGAAATAATACCCAACTTTTATGCTCGGGTAACCCTACAGTTTCCAAGAGCACAACTGTATTCGTTTTTGCTTAGATGAAAAGACAAAATTGTGCGTGTTAAGTCCCCATGGAGGGGTCTTTCTAACTTTGTAAGAAGATGAAATTTTATAAATATTACATCATTTGTGTCTAATATTTATGGTTAAAATTTCATCAACAGCAAAAATATATGAATTGTCATGGGGGTTATGGCCCTTATGCATAGAATGTAATTTCCAAATTTCATAAAGATGCATTCAGCACTTTTGACTAGTTTGGATCATAAAAGAAATGACTAAAATTTGGGAGTTAAGGCTCCATTTAGGATTAAATCTAATTTCACAGTATAAATATATATATATATTAAATTAGAGATAAAACCACTATTAGGCAAATCAAACAGTGAAAAACATAAACCAAAATATAGAAATAAAATTAATTAATATAATATACAAATTATATAAAATATAATATTCAAAATTTAAATTATTTAAATTAAAAGTTAAAAATTAAAAAAAAAAATTTTAATTATTAATTTATACTTATAAATTTATATATATATATATATATATACACACACATACAAAGATAAATTGATAGAAACAACTGAGTGGGCAAACAAAAATATAAGACACAGCCTAGTGCTTTTTTTATGTTGATAAGCCTAGTACTTATTCTATTAGTTTGTTCTTGTGAAACCAGTAAGTTATATGGATGTAAATAAATGAACAGCAGTTGTGAAGCAGTGATGAGGGCGAAACACAGAGACAAAGACACACACATACACTTACATATATACATACATATATATACAATTGATTTGTTTCAGTTCCTGTCTACGAAATCCATATATATTGTTGTTGGCATGCTTTTTGTCTCGGGAGGCAATGGAGTTGGGCATAAAGTAGTCTAGTCCGGCTTTTACATTTCATGTCCTAATACATCTCTTGCTCTGGCTGTGTAGTCCTATCCTGGACGAACACTCCCTCTGGCAGGTACTGCAAATGTAGCGAAGACTTTGCCTGGCTGGTTGTAATGTCATAGTTTCTTGATGACGTCTTTTCTTGTCTTTCTATTTCTCCTCTCTCTCTCTATGTCACTTCTTTGTGTTCCCTCTTTTACGGTACGTCGCCAATCTCCACGGTTGCTGGCAACTGCTTCACAGTTTGTAATATTGATGTTGCAGGCATTCATGTCCCTTTTGCAAACGTCCTTGTATCGTAAGAAAGGTCTTCCCACAGACCTAGTGCCCCTAGCAAGCTCTCCGTTGAGTATGTCCTTGGGGATTCTGCCATCTTCCATACGGCTAACATGTCCAAGCCATCTCATACGTCTTTGTGTGAGGAGTGCAAACATGCTTGGTATTCCTGCTTGCTTGAGGACATCTTTGTTGAGGACATGATTCTGCCATTTGATGCGAAGGATTTTCCGGAGGCAGCGCAGGTGAAAGATATTTAGGCGACGTATGGCGTCGTATGGCGTGTGTATGGCGTCCAAGTCTCACTTCCATACAGTAGAGTGCTAAGTACGCATGCCTAGTAAATCTTCATTTAGGTGGTCTTGGTCAGCTTATTGTTGTCCCATGCCCGTTTGGCGAGTTGGGCCATCACAGCAGCTGCCTTGCCAATGCGTATATTGAGCTCAGCATCAATGGATAGGTTGTAGGTGACGGTAGAGCCAAGATAGGTAAACTTCTCCATCTCCTGTAGTCTGTGGTCTCTAATATGTATGTTTGGGATGTCCGATGTAGCCTGACCCATGATGTTCGTCTTCTTGAGGCTGGTAACTAAGCCAAAGTTGCCACATGCTTGCTCAAAACAGTTGATGAGCCTTTGAAAGGCTTCTTCTGTGTGTGATACCAGAGTGGCATCATCAGCAAATAGCATCTCCTTGAACAGGACGCTTCTGATTTTGGTCTTGGCACGCAGGCGCGAGAGATTGAACAGTTTCCCATCATTTCTACTGTGCAGAAACAATCGATCATCTGATGTCTCAAAGGCATGTGACAGCAGCAGTGAGAAGAAGATGCCAAATAATGTAGGAGGAAGGACACAACCTTGCTTTATCCCGATTTTTATTTGGAAGCCGGCTGATGTTGAACCATTGTGCTGTATGGTGCCTTGCATATCATTATGGGAAGATTTGATGATCCTCAGCAGCTTTGGTGGACATGCAATTTTTTGGAGCAGGATGAAGAGGCCTTTTCTACTTACCAAGTCAAAGGCCGATCAATGAAGGCCATATATAATGGCATTTTCTGCTCTCTGGACCTCTCCTGAAGTTGGAGTATGGAGAATATCATGTTAATAGTTGATCTGCTTCTCCTAAAGCCACACTGCGATTCTGGATAAATTCGAGAAGCAAGCAGTAGTAGCCTGGACAGGATAATGCGAGCAGAGGCTTTTTCCAACAGTGCTTAGAAGAGATATTCCACGGTAATTGTTACAATCACCCCGGTCACCTTTGTTTTTGTAAAGCGTAATGATGTTAGCATCCCGCATATTCTGAAGGACTGCGCCCTCTTCCCGGCACTGACACAGAAGCTCATGAATGTTTTTGCCGGTTTTGATGATCTGTAAAGGGATGCCGTCTTTTCCCGGAGCCTTGTTACTTGCTAGGGAGTCAATAGACTTGGTGAGCTCTACTATAGATGGTAGACTGTCAAGTTCATACATGACTGGTAAGATCTTGACACCCTCGATTGCAGCCTCAGCTACCGTGGTCTCCCGTGAGTACAGATCCTGGTAGTACTCCACCCATGTATCCATTTGCTTGCTTTGGTCCTTGATGAGATATCCAGTAGTTTATTCCAGAGGGGACTTGGTTGCGGATGGACCGAGGGCCTTCTTCAAACCGGCATACATCCCACGGGTGTCGCAACTATCAGCAGCTGACTGTCGACAGAGATCAAAGAGGCTGCCGACAGAGATCAAAGAGGGTGCCGACAGAGATCAAAGTGGGTGCTGACAGAGATCAAAGTGGGTGCCGACAGAGATCAAAGAGGGTGCCGACAGAGATCAAAGTGTGTGCCGACAGAGATCAAAGTGGGTGCCGACAGAGATCAAAGTGGGTGCCGACAGAGATCAAAGAGGGCGTCGACAGAGATCAAAGTGGGTGCCGACAGAGATCAAAGAGGGTGCCGACAGAGATAAAAGAGGGTGCCGACAGAGATCAAAGAGGCTGCCGAAAGAGATCAAAGTGGGAGCCGACAGAGATAAAAGAGGGTGCCGACAGATATCAAAGAGGGTGCCAACAGAGATCAAAGAGGGTGCCGACAGAGAACAAAGAGGGTGCCGACAGAGATCAAAGAGGGTGTCGACAGAGATCAAAGAGGGTGCCGACAGAGATCAAAGAGGGTGCCGAGAGATATCATAGTGGGTGCTGACAGATATCATAGTGGGTGCCGACAGAAATCAAAGAGCGTTCCGACAGAGATCAAAGAGCATGCTGAAAGAGATCAAAGACGGTGCCGACAGAGATCAAAGAGGGTGTCGACAGAGATCAAAGAGGGTGCCGACAGAGATCAAGAGGGTGCCGACAGAGATCAAGAGGGTGCCGACAGAGATCAAGAGGGTGCCGACAGAGATCAAGAGGGTGCCGACAGAGATCAAAGAGGGTGCCGACAGAGATCAAAGAGGGTGCCGACAGAGATCAAAGCGGGTGCCGACAGAGATCAAAAAGGGTGCCGAGAGATATCATAGTGGGTGCTGACAGATATCATAGTGGGTGCCGACAGATATCAAAGAGCGTTTCGACAGAGATCAAAGAGCATGCTGAAAGAGATCAAAGACGGTGCCGACAGAGATCAAAGAGGGTGTCGACAGAGATAAAAGAGGGTGCCGACAGAGATCAAAGAGGGTGCCGACAGAGATCAAAGAGGGTGCCGACAGAGATCAAAGAGCGAGTCGACATAGATTAAAGACGAGTGCCGACAGAGATCAATGAGGGTGCCGACAGAGATCAAAGAGGGTGGTTGTGTGTGTATGGGTGTATATATGTATGCATGTAGATATCTGTATATATATATGTGTACATATTACCAATACATCTATATATATATACACATCTTGTATATCTATACATATACAGCTATGCATATACAGCTATGCATATACAGCTACATATATACTTGTATATATAACGGGAAGCTTTATGAAGATAAACAAAAGACGAAGGCAGGTGGAAAACAAACGAACAATTGTATTAGTATGGCGCTCAGGAAATATAAATAAAACAAGTCTTTAACGTTTCGAGCCTACGCTCTTCAACAGAAAGATACACAGAGACAAAAAAAACACAGAAAGAAGGAGAGAAAAAAAGGAGAGAAAAAAAAGGAGAGAAAAAAAAGGAGAGAAAAAAAAAGGAGAGAAAAAAATGCGTGCAGTAGCTAACGAATCAACATACATCCATATACATACAATAGAGAGATGTTTTTGTTTCACTTTTAACACATAAGACTGAAATAGTGGAGAAGATCTGATATTGCTGTGGGCTCGCCCTAGTCAAGACATTGACCCTAAGTAAGGCATGTGTAAAACGTGAATGAAATTGGTTGTGTAGTTCTCAAGTTTTAGGAGAACAAACAGACAGACACACACACACATTCTCAGTTTCATATATATATATGTATATATATATATATATATATTATATATTTATATATATACATATATGCATACACACACATGCATTCATATATATTTGGAATTTACCAAAGAAACGAACAAAAGACGAAGACGGGTGTGTAAACAGCAAACAGGTTTATTAGTTTAACGCTCCGGACTTAGGAAAATTTATATAGGGAGTACTACTGATTTAAAAAATAGATATAGGGGTACAAGAATTCATTTATTCACCCCTATATAAAAAGTTCCACGACAATAGCATCATACATTAACCACCTCATACAGTCTAACATTGAGTATAATTAACGATAATCGATAATTACTGAATCAACACCACAGAGCTCATATACTAAATCGTTTAGGCTTTGCGTCAAGGAATCCAGTAGCATAATATGCGCTAGTAATAGAAATAAAAACATATTATTAAATAAAATTACAGACATTTTAGTATGTTGTAAGCATATATATTTAGCGTCTTATAATTTTCTTAAACTTTAAAATTAAATTTTTAAAATATAAAACTGAAAAGCTTTTTGAAAACACTATCTGGATTAGATCCAATGAATACTTATGCATAAATCTAATGTTATATTGCTTGTTAGTAATTGTTCATCTGTTTTTGGATATTGAAGTGGTGTTAAACTTCCTCTCCTCACCGAACCGAACCGAACCGAACCGAACCGAGCCGAGCCGAGCCGAGCCGAGCCGAGCCGAGCCGAGCCGAGCCGAGCCGAGCCGAGCCGAGCCGAGCCGAGCCGAGCCGAACCGAACCGAACCGAACCGAACCGACGTGGAACAAATATAGTATTATTGGACGCTCAGGAAAGAAGGAGGGTTTAACGTTTCGAGCGGAGCTCTTCGTCGGAAATATAAGAGAAGGGAAGACAGGGGGAAAATAATCGCCAACGGTACACACGAGGTCACATTTTGAAAGACCGGAAGGAAAAGGGTGAAGAAAGTTGTTTTCAAAGACAGAAGAGTGTATATATGTACGTATATATATGTATGTGTATGTATGTATATATATATTATATATATATATATATATACTAGCATTAAAGACCCGTCGTTGCCAGTTTATTGTGCTAGTGCATGTATATATGTGTATATATTATGTGTACATATTACATGTACATCTATATATATATACATCTACACATAAAATACAAAGTTATATCTTGATATCACTAGTGATAACAATACTCAAAATATATAACAGACTGGAATTGTTAGCCGTCTCGTAATTTCGATCAATTGTATCTTGTCCTCCCTCTTGTATAGAAGTGTGGCTACAATCCAGCCTGCTTCTACTTCGGGTGGGGGGGACATTTAAAAATTTTTTCCGGCATGTCCTACGTCCCAGATATAAAGGTAAAAATAAAATATTTCCACTTTGCAAGTTCGAGTCGAGTACTCCCTTGCACGCTCCCTTGACTCGAACCTTGCTTCTATTGTGGCGAATTTACCGCCTCTAGTTAGATATCTTTCATAGTCGCACCAAGACACTTTTCGAAGATGCTTTCCTCCAGGTGTTTAAATCTTCGTTTTTCTCTACATTGTATACTTTATAGACAATAGTCTTTTATTTAATTTAATTTTTTATTATCCATCTGGTCTCTTCCATTTCTGCACGCTAATTTTATGTTTTATTTATTCCCATTCATGTGAAACCACTTATTCAATTTCAAGTCATTGATGCAATTTTATACCAATTGCTAATTTTACTTTTGTTATGTTACGATGATATTATACTTTAGTTTGATTTTAATTATTACTTACTACATATAATTCAATTGTTATTATTATTTTTATTGTTAAAGTGAAAGTATCTGACATAACATAGAGAAATTGTTTTGTTTCACTTTTAACACGTAATACTGAAATAGTGGAGAAGATATGATATTGCTATGGGCTCGCTCTAGGCAAGAAGTTGAACATTTTTTTGCCCATGAAACTACATGGACCATAAGTAAGGCATGTGTAAAATTTGAATGGAATTGGTTGTGTAGTTCTCAAGTTTTAGTGAAACACACAGACAGACAGACAGACACACATTCTCAGTTTTATATATATAAAGATACATATATTTTGTGTGTGTGTATATATATGTGTATATATATATATATATATTAATACACGAGCGTCTTTGTATATATATATATATATA
>NW_021824449.1:12500-18576 GCF_006345805.1 Octopus sinensis | reverse complement strand
AATAATAATAATAATAATAATAATAATAATAATAATCCCCTGACGCAGTACCAGGCAGTGGCTCTCATGGCTTCTGATCTTAACTGATGGAAGTGTTATGGAAGACACTTCCCCACGCAGTGGGGCTGAACACGAGACCACTTGGCTGGAAAACAGCGGCATTTGAACTCTCAGTTTCTGTCTACCAGCTCCATTCCCAAGGATTTGGTGGGACTCCGGCTAAAATCGAAGGCACTCACGCAGTGGACTGAACCGAGACCACTTGGCTGGAAAACAAACTTCTTACCAACAAGCCACAGCCGCAAATGCATACATACATACATACATACATACATACATACATACATACATACATACAATACATACATACATGCATACATACATACATGCATATACATGTGTGTGTGTGCGTGTGTGTCTGTGTTTGTGTGTGTGTGTGTGTGTGTGATGCTAGAATCATAGATTTTTTTCTTTTTCCTCTTACACACACCTGAGAATTTTTGTTTATTAAACGCCTCTATTGTCAGCCATTTAAATCTAGCCGTTGGTCTTTGCTCTTCAAGATATTTCAGTTATGTGGCATTTAACATCGGATATTTTCCTTAACGAATATTTTATCTGATGAAAACTCTTTGAAGACGCCTCATAATCTTATTTTCTTTTTTGTGAGATTTTTTACTTATTTATTATTTATTTATTTTTAGCTTATCTGTATTTTTTTACTTATTATCAACATCAATCAACATCATCATCATCATCATTATTATTATATTATTTACACTATTACTATTATTATAAGGCTGCGAGCTGGCAGAATCGTTATCACGCTGGACGAAATGCTTAGCGATATTTGGCCTGTTGCAACGTTATGTGTTCAAATTCCGCTGAGGTCGACTTTGTCTTTCATGTTTTCGGGGTCGATAAATTAAGTACCAGATGATTACTGTGTGTCTATGAAATTGACTAGTCCCCTCGCCACAAATTGGAAATCTTGTACCTCCAGTAGAAAGTTATTATTATATTATTATATTATTATATTATTATTATTATTGAGTGAGAGAAGCAGTTCATGCCATCAAGTGACAGGGGGTAAAATATACAAAGCCCAATATACCCATCTGACTACCGTCTGATAAAGGTACACAGGCACATGCATCACCAACCATATGTGCGCGACATGGTGATCTCATATCAAGATAAACAGCACATGACCTTGCAGGTGGGGCCCAGTTAGAATTTTCTTCAGGTTGAGTAGCCCATCCCGCTCAAACGGTCCCTGAATAAGGGTTGTTTAAGGATGTTGAAGAACCACCCATGTTTCCAGGGTGTGAACTATTCAAACCCTAAACAATCCCTCTCAACACTGGCTATGGTGACCCCACTACTTCTGCTCGTGATCAGAGATGCACATATCGTCAGCCACTAAGGGACATGCTCAATGGTTACGGTCAAAACAAACTGACAAGCAAAATCTGTGGTATGAGCAGAATAGTTGCTGTAGCCCATCTTTTATACCAAGACAACACAATGTACATGATAAACACTTCCAAACAGTTAAGATCAGAAGCCATGAGAGCCACTGCCTGGTACTGCATCAGAGCATATTATTATTATTATTATTATTATTATTATAAGGCGATGAGCTGGCAGAAACGTCAACACGCCGGGCGAAATGCTTAGCGGGATTTCGGCTGCCGTTACGTTGTGAGTCAAATTCCGCCGAGGTCGACTTTGCCTTTCATCCTTTCAGGGTCGATTAAATAAGTACCAGTTACGCACTGGGATCGATATAATCGACTTAATCCGGTTGTCTGTCCTTGTTTGTCTCCTCTGTGTGTAGCCCCTTGTGGGTAGTAAAGGAAATAGGTATTTCGTCTGCCGTTACGTTCCGAGTTCAAATTCCGCCGAGGTCGATTTTGCCTTTCGTTTTTTCGGAGTCGATAACTTAAATACCAGCTGATTACTGGTGTCTATGTAATTGACTAGTTCCCTCCCCACAAATCTGAGTCCTTGAGCCTACAGTAGAATGGATTATTATTATTATTATTATTATTATTATTATTATTATTATTATTATTATATTATTATTATTATTATTATTATTGTTATTATTGTTATTATTATTATTATTATTGATATTATTATATTATTATTATTATTATTAATATTATATAAGGCGGCGAGCTGGCAGAATCGTTAGCACGCTGGACAAAATGCTTAGCGGTATTTCGCCCGACGCTACGTTCTGAGTTCAAATTCCACCGAGGTCGACTTTGCCTTTCATCCTTTGGGAGTCGATAAAATAAGTACCAGATAAATATTGGGGTCGATGTAATCGACTACACCCCCTCCCCCCAAATTTCAGGCCTTCTACCTTCAGTAGAAAGGATTATTATCATTATTTTCATCTTCCATTTTATCGGTGTTGTTCTTGTTATTATTATTTTGTTGTATATTAATGTTGTAATATACGTTTGGCAGAGGGTTGAATCTTTTAAAGAAATAAAGGAAGGAAGGAAGGAAGAAAGGATTATCTAGTAAATTCCATTGAGATGTCTTAACACCAACCAGTTAGTAGTCACGTGATCGTTGGATGTGTTGTAGCATTGTAAAGCGCACAGTAAAAGCCGATTCCTCTTTAACACCCACTCTCACCTATGTTAGTGTAGAATTTTGTACATGGTAGCTTTACGAACTACAAGTAAGAGCTATATTGTAATGAAACCGCACCCTACTAATTCTGCAGAAAGATACGTCTGGTACAATCCGAACAAAATTCAAACAGGATGGTCATAACTGGAATGTATTTCATTATAGGTCTGCTGAGATGACATATATTTAAACATCATCATTAACTATAACAACAACAGCAGTAGAGGCGCAATGGCCCAGTGGTTAGGGCAACGGACTCGCGGTCGTAAGAACTTGGTTTCGATTCCCAGACCGGACATTGTGAGTATTTATTGAGCAAAAACACCTAAGCTCCACTAGGCTCCGGCGGGGAGGGTGGTGAACCCAGCTGTACTCTTTCACCACAACTTTCTCTCACTCTTTCTTCCTACTTCTGCCACAAAGCAGAGGAACCATGGTGTAACCCACTATGGTGTGGTAAACTTTCAGACCCTAGTCTAGATTACGAATCCTCTGTACCCCAGGATGGTTCAGCTCTCCACCCGTTAAAAGCCACCGTGCAACCGCCAGTCTATCGCGTGTAGTGGGTGGATCTTCAAGTTGCCACACGCATTCTTAGTAGCTTTGAGTAGGCTCGAATTAGAGATTATACTGTGTGGCTAATGGCGTGAGTCCTGATTGGAAGAAGAAGAAAGAAGAAGAAGAAGAAGAAGAAGAAGAAGAAGAAGAAGAAGAAGAAGAAGACACCAGCAATGCAGTCGTATCACTACTCGATGGGAGTAAGCGAATCTTGAGAATGGCTTTAACAAAATTTGAAACTACGCGATTTGTCGTCTCCAGAACCCTGAGAGTCTATCCAGTAAAAAAATGTCACGAATGACCATGGGATTGCACCTAGAAAATGTAAATGTTTTACCATTAAAAAATGTGCATGGTATTTGAAACTATAAGGTCATACACAATAGAATTCAACTGAGTGCATTACATCATATAGCACAAACAGGTATAAGCTAATGGAGAATCTCATGGCATAATTTCTTATTCCTCTTCCATTATAATTTCTCATAAATTTATGCATATGTGTGCGTGCATGTGTGTGTCCGTCCCTGTGTGTGTCTGTGTGTGTGTGTGTGTGTGTGTGTGTGTGTGTATTTCAAAAATTTGGCAAAAACACAACAAACGGAAAATTCTACAAAAAACCTAAGACGCATAAAAATCGTAGCTAATTCTTCATCAGCCAACGTCCAAAAGGTCATTACAATTTCGTAACTTTAAAGTGGATATTGTTCCCTTTTGGTGGTAGCTGAAACGTTAGCGCGCCGGGCGAAATGCTTAGCAGTATTTCGTCTGCCGTCACGTTCTGAGTTCAAATTCCGCCGAGGTCGACTTTGCTTTTCATCCTTTCGGGGTCGATGAATTAAATAACAGTTACGCACTGGGGTCGATGTAATCGACTTAATCTCTTTTGTCTGTCCTTGTTTGTTCTCCTTATGTTTAGCCCCTTGTGGGAAATGAACAAATAAGAAATAGACGTCACACAAAAATATTACAAGGATATTTTTCAAATGAGTAAAAAATTAGGAGTACGTAACATTAAAAAATTAAACAAAAACACAATCGGAAAATTTTATAAAAACATAACAGAAAATTTGTTGTTAATTCCTCGTCAGTCAACTTCCAAAAGATCATTATGCATGTGTGTGTGTGTGAGCGTATTTGTGTGCGCGTGTCTTTGTGCATGTATGTGCGTGTTTGCGTGTATGTAGGTATGTATGTATGTATGTATGTATGCATGTATGTATGTATGTATGTATGCGTGTGTGAGAGAAAGTAAATTCCTCTCAATTTGTAAAGGACCGTTAAAGGAGATATTTCCTGAACGGCATCAAATTGCACCAGCTGGTCAACAAAAACAACATAAAGATCAACTTCAGCTGTGTGAAAAATACATCTTGTAACATTTAGAATGACAAAGCAAATATATTGTAAACAACTGTAATACGAATGAGAGTAACACACAATTTAGACAATTGTGTAAACGGTTTGACCTACTAATGGCAATTAAACTAATGGCAATTAAACATGAAAAATATATTGTATATTGTACTAATGTTTCCTCCAGACAGAGACAAGCTATATTTGATTCACAGAACTATTCACAACTCATTGATACCCGCATAATAATTAGTTCAGGGTTATTGTGCAGGTATAAGGGAGTTGCGACGTTTCGTAAACGAAAACGTTTCTGTGTAGCCCATACGACCGAAGATAGAATAAAAAATGATAATCGGTGTATATGCACATTTCAGGCGTTCTTGCTCCTTCTTCAGTATCGCATCCACAAATACCCACAAAGTTTAGCCGTGTAATATAATTGGGTAGACCAATTTACGTATCAAGCATATTACTGGCTGCTGGTACACAAATATTAATTGCTAGCAAAGACATTATATTTCATAAATAGAAAACTATTAGTTCTAAATCTCTGAACGAGAAATGTGCAGCGACATTACTTTAGAGTAAAGTTTATTTGCCAACGTAAAGTGGAAGTCCTGGTTAAAACAATGTTGCTGCTATTTAGCCCCAGGAAAACATCTCCAGCTGGGTATCGACGCGCTAATTGATCCTTATATTTTCGAACAAGGGAGCTAGTGTCCCTACTCAGCTCAAAGCAATATCTGTGTACCAATGGTTTCTGGGTTACTTCCTTTCATCAGCATAGAATAATCACTTCGTTAGAAATGGCAGCACTAGTTCTTGTTCGAAATGTATACTTTTCAAAGTGACACTAAGTCAATGTTCTCATAAATAGAAAAAAAACTATTTATTCTAAATTTCTGATCGAGATACATGAAGTTATAGTACGATGAAAGTTTATTTGACAACGTAAAGTGGCAGTCCTGGTTAGGACGAATGTTGCTGCTATTTAGCCCCAGGAAAACATCTGAATGTTGCTGCATGTTTCTCGTTCAAAGATTTAGAACTAATAGTTTTTCTCTTTATGACATCAGTAACTGTGTGTCGCTTTGAAAAGAATATATTTCGAACAAGAACTAGTGTCGTCATCGTCATCTCTAGCCTAGCGATTATTCTGTGCTGATGTGGGGAAATAATCCAGAAGCCATTCGTACACAGATTTTGCTTTGAGCTGAGTGGGACACTAGCGCCCAATATATATATAGTGGGGACACTAGTTCCATATATATGTGTGTATGTGTGTGTGTGTAGTAACTAAAAAAAATGAAGGACAAACACAAGAGAAAAATCAACACGAAGACGTGATACATGTAGACGCTCAGGGAAGGAAAGGGGAGTGGTTTTTCGTTTCGAGCAAAGTTCTTCTTCAGAAACAGGAGACAGAGGAAAGTCAAAGAGAAAAGGAAGACGGGGGAAAAAAATCGCCTGCGATTCAAATGAATTAAATGGATTGCAGAAAAGTGTTACA
>NW_021824449.1:0-5000 GCF_006345805.1 Octopus sinensis | reverse complement strand
CTCAGGAAGCATGGAAGTTTTGAAGGATGCAGTGCTCCGACAACTAACAACTGATGCCGGCAGTTTGTTCCATGCTTCAGCAACTCTCAGCGTGAAAAAATGTTTCCTAAAATCATGGAAGCTGTGCTGTTTTCTTACTTTGTAAATATGTCCACGGGTGTTAGACGGGTGGAGTTTGAAAAGGTACTCAGATTTATTGTTTGTAAGATGGTTGATAATTTTATGTGTGTCTGCCAAGTCAGCTGCCAGACGTCGGAGTTTCAATGTATCCATGCCCAAGGAAGTAAGGCGTTCAGAATAAAACATGAATGTGACTGAGTACTCCACAGGTACGCCTAACCTTAACGTAGTTCTCAAGAAGATTCAGCGTGACATACAATGTGATAAGACTGACCCTTTGAATTACAGCTACGATTCTTTTTCGCCAGTTGAATGGACTGGAGCAACGTGAAATACAGTTTATTGCACAAGAACCTAGAGAACCTCGGGGTGTCGAACTCATGATCTCACGAACGCGAGCCGAATATCCTAACCTCTAAGATATGCGCCTTCACAGAAACGGATATTAATTAACAGAAATGAAGAATAGGCGCAGGAGTGGCTGTGTGGTAAGTAGCTTGCTTACCAACCACATGGTTCCCGGTTCAGTCCCACTGCGTGGCACCTTGGGCAAGTGTCTTCTACTATAGCTTCAGGCCGACCAAAGCCTTGTGAGTGGATTTGGTAGACGGAAACTAAAAGAAGCCCGTCGTATATATATATATATATATATATATATATATATATATGTCTGTGTGTTTGTATGTTTGTGTGTCTGTGTTTGTCCCACAACTTCGCTTGACAACCGATGCTGGTGTGTTACCGTCCCCGTCACCTAGCGGTTCGGCAAAAGAGACCGACAGAATAAGTACTAAGCTTACAGAGAATAAGTCCTGGGGTCGATTTCTCGACTAAAAGGCGTGCTCCAACCAGCAAAGAGTATATATATATATATATATATATATATATATATATATATATATATATATATATATATTAATTGCATATGTATACATACATGAGCACAAAGCCAAGTCTACACTTCCACACTGAAGCAAACGCAATCGCGTGCGCGTGGATAACGGACACACTTTCTCTAAAAACATAGGCTTCTTGTTCGAATCAACGAAATGTGTATATCAACAACTGTGCCACACCCGGTGTCAAAACATAAATAAAACGATTAGTCATACGAAATCGCCGCCAATTTTTTGGACAACGGAAACGGTACTGTTTTTGCGTAGTTAAAAAAAGTATCAGTGCAGAACTGAAGGATTTAGGGTTGCATCCTACGGGCTACACTTTATAGGAGTTTTTCGTACCATAACCTATGTTAGTGAAAATCCTTCTGAAAAAAGGTTTGAAGCTTTGTAGGGAGAAATTTTGTGGATGCTTATTAGATAATTGGTTTCTGTATTTGGCTGGTTGACTGAACCGTTTAGTATACAGATTACTATGTCAAATATAATTATTTCTACACTGGGCATAAGTCCATGAAAATTTGCGGGGAAGAGGGCCAGTCGATTACATCGACTCCAGTACTTAACTGGTACTTATTTCATTGACCCCGAAAGAATGAAAGGTATAGTCGTTCTTGGCGGAATTTGAACTCAGAATTTGAACTCAGAACATAGCGGCAGACGAAATACCTATTTCTTTACTACCCACAAGGGGCTAAACACAGAGAGGACAAACAAGGACAGGCAAACGGATTAAGTCGATTATATCGAGCCAAGTGCGTAACTGGTACTTATTTAATCGACCCCGAAATGATGAAAGGCAAAGTTGACCTCGGCGGAATCTGAACTCAGAACGTAACGGCAGACGAAATACCTATTTCTTTACTATCCACAAGGGGCTAAACACAGAGAGGACAAACAAGGACAGACAAACGGATTAAATCGATTATATCGAGCCAAGTGCGTAACTGGTACTTATTTAATCGACCCCGAAAGTATCAAAGGCAAAGTCGACCTCGGCGGAGTATGAACTCAGAACGTAAAGGCAGACGAAATGCTGCTAAGCATTTCGCCCGGCGTGCTAACGATACTGCCAGCTCGCCCCTTTTACTCTGTCAAAAATAAATCTTGTTTATTCCTGTTATTTTGAATCAATTATACATATAATATCATATTTACGTAATTTTGATGACGTGATAGTTTATTTTTAGAATGACATTGTAGGGTGGGTGCGTGAGGCTGTGTCTGACCACTTTGAAAATATAGCAAGTAGAACATTTAAATGCTATATAGTTAATTAGTCATCCGATATGACACTAGTACTTAGCAATTGAATGGATTTAGTTAAGTCATTCGACGATAAGCATTTCGGCCAGGTTTCGCGTGTGGGATAAACATTCACCAGAGGTTGCAAACATTTTCTCTACAAAGACTCCCGTTTGACTTGAATAACATTTTCTACGTACTCCAACCTCTTCAAAGATCCGTCTACAAGAAAATTCAATTTCATCAAACATGTTTACCCAGTTTCATCTGTCAATTGAAATATAAATATAATTAAATGGCGGTGCACCAGCATGGCGGCAGTCTCTAGATGAAATAATTAAAAGTAAAGGAAATAATTTAATATTTTTATATACAGCGTTTTAAAGGTCTGAACAGGCATATAGAGCCACAGTGATATATTTATAGACTGTCAGCCCCTCCTCAGCTGCCAAGGCTCTGAGGACCTTTTGCTTAAAAGCCCTAGCTTTCATTTACAGTTTTCCTCTCATGTGTCTCAGAGGTCCTGTGATACATCGTGAGCTTTCTTATCTAAGACCTAAGTTTGTCGTGACCGTTAAGGTTAGGGAAAAACCCAGTTAGCATGGCGTATAAATCACTGATATTACATTCCACTTCCAACTGGGTGCGAAGCTAATTTATCATAGAAGAAATTTCCTAATTCTTGCTAGGACTTATTTCCAGCTGGGTGAACTGGAACAACAAAAATAAAAGTTTCCTCAAGAAAGGCGCAGGAGTGGCTGTGTGGTAAGTAGCTTGCTTACCAACCACATGGTTCAAGCTTCATTCCCACTGCGTGGCACCTTGGGCAAGTGTCTTCTACTATAGCCTCGGGCCGACCAAAACTTTCTGAGTGGATTTGGTAGACGGAAACTGAAAGCAGCCCGTCGTATATATGTATATATGTATATGTATGTGCGTGTATATGTTTGTGTGTCTGTGTTTGTCTTCAACATCGCTTGACAACCGATACTGGTGTGTTTACGCTCCGGTAACTTAGCGGTCCGAGGATCGATTTGCTCGACTAAAAGGCGGTGCTCCAGCATGGCCGCATTCAAATGACTGAAACAAGTAAAAGAGCAAAGAGCAAAGAAAAAAAAAACAATTCGTCCGCTCCGGGAATCGAAACCAGGGTTTTACGATCAAGAGAGCTACGTGCCTTTAAAACATTAAGGAAGCAAAGAAAATATCTCTGAAGGTAACTATTTCTTTACTACCCACAAGGGGCTAAACACAGAGAGGACAAACAAGGACAAACAAACGGATCAAGTCGATTATATCGATCCCAGTGCGTAACTGGTACTTATTTAATCGACCTAGAAAGGATGAAAGGCAAAGTCGACCTAGGCGGAATTTGAACTCCGAACGTAGCGGCAGACGAAATACCGCTAAGCATTTCGCCCAGCGTGCTAACGTTTCTGCCAGCTCGCCGCTTTCTTAAAATATCTATTTCTTTACTACCCACAAGGGACTAAACACAGAGGGGACAAACAAGGACAGAGAAACGGATTAAGTCGATTATATCGACCCCTGTGCGTAACTGGTACTTAATTTATCGTCCCCGAAAGGATGAAAGGCAAAGTCGACCTCGGCGGAATTTGAACTCAGAACGTAACGGCAGAAGAAATACGGCTACGCATTTCACCCGGCGTGCTAACGTTTCTGCCAGCTCGCCGCCTTATTAAGGAAGCCAAGAAAATATCTCTGAAGGTACCCACCGGTGGACAATGCCAAAAGTTCGACACTGAATTTATGGACTGTAGGTAATTTACATAACAGACACGTATAGAATAGAGATTAGTCAAAAAGAAACCGTTGTTGCGAAATTGAACCTGGTCCAACGTAATACATGATAAATTATCGTCTGTTAAGAATGAACAAACATTAGCAATGGATATAGATTAGAAGTAGTTGTTAATGATTCTTATCGTCGTATCTAGAGGAAAGTAAAATAACAAGATTATGGAATAAAAGAAAAAGAAAAATAATAAAGAAGATAAAAGCGAAAGAAAAAATAACAAACAAAAAAATAGGAATAATAAACAAAAACGGAGAAAAGAAAAATACCTTTGATGTATGTATGTATGTATGTATGTATGTATGTATGTATGTATGTATGTATGAATGCATGTGTATGTATGTATGTACGTATGTATGTATGTACGTATATATGTATGTATGTACGTATGTATGCATGCATGTATGTATGCATGTATGTATGTATGTGTGTATGTATATATGTATGTACGTATATGTGTGTGTATATGTGTGAGTGTGTGTGTTATACATACATACAAACACACATACATACACACGCTCACATGTATGTATTATATAGTATATATATATAATATATCATATATATATACATAATACGTATATCTATATGTATAATATATATATGTATCTATATATATATATATATATGTATATATATATATACATATATTATATATAAAACACATATATATGTAAATATACATATGTATATTCATATAGATACATATATTATTATGTATGTGTGTATATTTGTATGTATGATATATATATATTATATATATATATTATATATAATATATATATCATATAATACTATATGTATGTATGTGTGTATATTTGTATATGGTATATATATATATCTATATAATATATATAGTTATTGACGAAATTGCGGAACGTACAGTAACTTCCGGAAAAGAACAATAGTACTTTTAAAAA
>NW_021824448.1:10000-15000 GCF_006345805.1 Octopus sinensis | reverse complement strand
TTGATAACCATTACTGGTATCAAAAAACCATCCTCATCTTTATGAACCTTCGTCATCACCATCATCTTCATTATTATCATTATCATCGACAGCAACAATAGTAATAACAACAGTAACGTAGTCTTCTCGAATTTAATATTTGTTTAGTCACGTTTTCACACAGGGTTCAACCGGACCAACTTACGTCCACATACACAGACAGACAGACAGACACAAACACATACACACGTTTCGACACACATACATATAGTGTCACCGTTACTTAAACACACACACATAATACCATACGTAGCTATACATACATAGCAACACATAGAGACACATACATAGAAAATATAGCAGAGTCGTAGATATGATGTCTACATTTAACTACAACAAACAACGAAAAGAGGCAAAATATTTCATTAAAAACTTGATTCTAAGAATCGACTTTTTCGAGTGTCTTTGAATTGCCTCCCTTTTCTCTTGCGAGTCGTTAAGAATTACCGGTAGGTATTTCGTTTCTTCCTCTAAGAAGAATTTTTCAATTAAAATTGTGTGTTTTGCATCTGGTATTCTGTGACTCATTTATTTTTTTCTTCATTTATTTGAGCATATATATAATATTTTCCATATTCACGAGAAAGAAAATGCTTGAAGTGTCTGTTGGAAATAAGTATGTGCATTAAAAACTAATCTGTGGTTTTGAGACAAAAAAAAAAAGAAGGAAAATGTAAGAAATTGAAGTTGCTTTGTATATCCCCGAAAAGATGTGAGGCAAAGTTGACCCGGCGGAATTTGAACTCAGAACGTAAAGACAGACGAAATGCCGCTCGGTCTGTCTGTTTTCCTATCTGTCTGTCCGTCAGTTTGTTTCAATTTTCCTCTCTCTCTTTCTGTCTTTCAGGAACGACCATGTTGTTCCATGATATGGGTCGTGGATAAACCACCTGCAACATTCATTTTTCCAGAATTGAAGGATTAAGTGAGATGTTACCAGTCACTGATCAAAGAATAACGGCTATACTAATGGAATCGTCCAAGCACAAATCAGTGTCTTGCAGAGGACAGAATGGAAATAAAGAAGAAACATTTGAATTTTATCGATTTTTGCTTCTGTTATTGAATTTATTGAAATGGTGCAGGCAGTAGCGTGAAGAACTGTTACAGTATATCATTTCAGAGTTCGGGTCAGTTGTTTTTATTGAAAAGCTCAAAATTTAACCACTTTCCCCCCAAAAAAACTAGCATACGTTAATGCCACCTTGTTCCATTTGGTGTTCTTCCGCTATAAATTTAGAATTTAACTACTTTCTTTTATTAAGTAAGTAGGAGGGTCTGAAGGAACTCACGGTAGTTTGCGCCTGCAATTAATGAGCTGAGACAGTTCAAAGGCGGAATAAAATAGTTTGTTGTGAGGATGGTGAAACACGCAGCATTTTAGGTAACAGTCATCGTCAAGGAGTGAAAATTGCAGAGTTTATTGAAGTTATAAGCTGTTGTGTTATAGAACGGCATGGAAGCGACAGGTACAGCCGCACATAGAAAGTGCATTGTTATAAGCGGCGTATAGACATGTGGAAATGAGTCATAAATACAAAAATTACTGGTGGAAACAGTCGTGTTATACAGAATGTAATAAGAATAATAGATAGAGCTGTGTGTAGAAAGGGAATAGTTATAAGAAACATGTAGCCATATAAGGTGGTGAGCTGGCAGAATCGTTAGCACGCCGGACGAAATGCTTAGCGGTATTTCGTCTGTCGTTACGTTCTGAGTTCAAATTCCGCCGAGGTCGACTTTGCCTTTCATCCTTTCGGGGTTGATTAAATAAGTACCAGTTACGCACTAGGTCGATATAATCGCCTTAATCCGTTTGTCTGTCCTTATTTGTCCTCTCTGTGTTTAGCCCCTTGGGGGTAGTAAAGAAATAGGTATTTCTTCTGTCATTACGTTCTGAGTTCAAATTCCGCCAAAGTCGACTTTGCCTTTGTCCTTTCAGGGTCGATAAATAAAGTACCAGTTTCGCACTGGGGTCGATGTAATCGACTTAATCCGTTTGTCTGTCCTTGTTTGTCCCCTCTATGTTTAGCCCCCTGTGGGCAGTAAAGAAATATATAAGAGACATGTAGCCATGTGAAAATAAATCGTAAATTGTGTTAGGAATACTGCATAAATTAATGATGCTGATATTTCATCGTTCGAGAATGTTATAGAGATAATCGGTATAGCAACACGTAGAAAGTGAATATTTGTAAGTGGCGCACAGCCAGGAGGAAATGCTTCACAGAGCATGTTAGAGATTCTTCAAAACATATTCCTGGTTTTAGTTGAAGTGCTTTTGGTGGCAATTGTAATAGCGCTGACAATTCTTCTCGCTGGTGCTCTAAGTCAGCTCAGGTCGTGCAGAACTAAAACCGAAAGCTGCAGTGCCTTATCGTGTTAGAGGATCTGCGGGTGAGAGACGCACACTTCCGGAGTTAATGAAAAATCCATCCAGATAAAAATATTAGATTTAGACAAGCTGTTGGTCTTGTCACGGATAGAGGAGACAAACGATAAAATTGGATTGGTCAGAATCTTGTGCTTGCAGACTACTAACTCGTCTGAAAGTAGATGTTGAAGGCGAATATCACTTGCAATAAATCCGTATTTTTCAGACATAATCTATCTAGGACTACACTATCCAATGTATTATTATCCAATGAAGAATTTGGGATTGAATTTTTTCCCCAGCAGATCGAATTATTGTCGTGGTTTATCGTTGGACAAAAGTATGGAAATGAATGTTGCTGTTGTCGTATTTTAGTAATCCAATGAACTCTGAACGAGCAGACTTAAGATCAAAAGAGATTCCAACCGTGACTAACTCGACGAGCTTCAGTTTCCGTCTACCAAATTCACCCATAAGGCTTTGATCGGCCCAGATTATAGTAGAAGATATTTGGCCAAGGCACCACGCAGTAGGACTGAACCCGAAACAATATGTTTGGTAATGTGTAAACATACCCTTGTGTACACTAGTGTGTGCGCGCGTGTTTGTGCATCAGTAGGGGGGGGTATATACTCAGATTTAGATTAATGCACACGGTGATCTGTATAGTTGATTGATCGATTCTTTTCAGAGACGATGATTGATTAAAGAAAAGAGGGAGGGTGAGAGAGAGAGCAATAGTGAAAGAGAGAAAGAGTGAGAAAGAGCAATGGTGAAACAGAGGGAGAGAGAAAAGAGAGAGCAATGGTGAAACAGAGAGAGAGGGAGAGAGAGCAATAGTGAAAGTGAGAGAGAGGTGAGAGAGATGGGGTAGAGAGAGGGAGAGGGAGAGAGAGCAATAGTGAAAGAGAGAGGGGGGTAGAGAGGGAGGGGAGAGAGAGGAGATAGAGAGAGGGAGAGCAATAATGAGACAGAGAGAGAGAAAGATAGAGCAATAGTGAAACAGAGAGAGCGAGAAAGAGAGTAATAGTGAAACAGAGAGAGAGAGGAGAAATGGTGAGAGAGAGGGAAAGAGAGAGGGAAGAGAGAGAGGGAAAGAGAGCAATAGGGAAACAGAGAGAGTGAGAGAGAGAAAGTCAAATAGTTAATCATAGGCAGGATAGACAGATAAATAGAGAGAGAGAGAGAAAGGGGGGAAAGAGAGATGCCAGTATTTTCGAAATAAATGTCGGGTCATGAACTTTGCACCATTATGCAAATGAGGTCTGTCTGGCACAATTTTGTTTACATTTTAATAAATAGCTTTATGTTATTATTGTTTGGGCTGATTGGAAAGTTAGGCAACGGAGACTGGTAAACGGTAAGAATGGGGAAGCATGTGGACAGGACAGGATAAAGATCTTCCCCGAGTCATAGAGATCCATGGGGCCAGTTTCTTGGTTTCTGTGACGTACAAAGAAACCCAAAAGGATCAGGAATTTTGCAATATTATTTTCTTCACTTAGTTTTACATGTTTACACATTTATCGCCTTCAAAGTATTCTCCATTTGAAGCAATGCATCGGTTCCAGGTACGACTTTCATTATTCGAAGCAGTGATGGAAATCTTGCGAAGTGATGCCTTCTAAAGACTCCGTTGTTTTTTTTTTCTTCCCTCTTCCACATCTGCAAATTCCGTAGTACCAGTTTTCGGCACCAGTGATGACCTTCGAAAAAAGGTACGAACCAACTTCCAACTGTTCTTTCAGTTCACAACCCTCATTCTTTTGATCTTCATTGACTTCTTCTGATCTTCTGTAAGCAAGAGAGGAGGCACAAATTTTGCTGTAACATTTTTCATTTGCAATTCCCCACTTAAAATTCTTTGGCAGGAGCTCCAGGACACATCAGCCATACCAACAAGTTCGTCAGTTGTTTGGTGAGCGTCCTTCATGATCAGCTCATGTATTTTCATGATATTTTATTCGTTCGAGAGGTCGACGATCGCTCTAAACTAGATTGGTCTTCAAGTAACAAGTGACCATTCCAAAAGCGTGAAAAACCATTCGTAAACTTGTGTTTTTCTCGTGGAAGCTTCGTTGTAAGCTGTTGAAGCAGGATAACTGTTTCGGCCGCCGTTTCCCTAGCTGAAAACAGAATTTCACCGAAGTACCAGTTGCGTGCTTGGCTCGATCTAATCGACTGGCCCCCTCTCCCAAAATTTCGGGCTTTGTGTCTAGAGAAGAAAAGAATATCACCGTCTCAAAGCGTGAGTGTCCTAAATAGGGTGGATGTAGGTGTTTTCTAAACAAAACTCAATTTTCCTCCTCTCAAGAGATCCAGATGAAGCTACTTCCCGGCAGGAAACGCACACGGGCGTAGCAGCACCAAACTCCCCCATTCAGTAAATGTCACATATTAGAGGAGATTTCACGTAATAAAAGGGTAGCAAAAATAACAGCGGTGCCCCGGCATGGCCGCAGACATCAAGCTGAAATTAGTGAAAGAGAAAAAGAGAAGATAAAATGGGGATGAAGTCGATTATTAAGAAGTCAGCTTGCTTGTTCTTGGGAAGCATCTCAAACCTCGTTAAAGATATCCACGAAGA
>NW_021824447.1:0-18787 GCF_006345805.1 Octopus sinensis | reverse complement strand
CACATTTATATTTATATATGACAGGCCTCCACACATTTTGTATGTACCAAATTCACTCAGAAAGTATTGGTAGACACTTGCTAAATATACTGCGGGACTGAACCCACAGAGTCACGTGGTTGTGAAGTGAGTACAACTGGTGAACTACCATCCGTACTGTGGTTGTTTGTCTGTGTGTATGTATGTGTATTTCGCTGAGGCAGATTAATAAGGCTGGAATTTGTCTGTTGCTTGCACCATTTAGCTTTAGATAAAAGAAAACTCTAGCCTAAGGTGCCGTGCAGGGGGATTGAAATCGGAACGACGTTGTTGCGAAGCAAACTTGCCAATTGCATATTACACAACTTGTTCATTAATTTTCCTTCTGTATTATGATTATATTTTAATTTAGTCAAAAGGAAGCGGAGTGAAAAAAAAAATTGATTGAATAGCAGTCGAAGCCCGTAACTGTATTTAGTTTCGTATTTCGGATATAAAATCGTATCGGAATGGACTTTGGCTTTTATCACTTCCGGTGTCTATAAAACATGTAAATACGTTGATTTAAATGACTTTGTTTCTTTACGAATGGCTTTAACTTGTATTAATGTAATAAATCATATTTTAATGCATTTATACTTTTTAACAGTGATGTATCTATCTCCTGGACATCACGGAGTCGTCGAATATTCCTGTCAAATAACACCACCCATCCATCCGCATATGACGATCAGCTAATACCACCAGACACCAGAAGACACATACGCACACAGAGATTGTATATATTATTTATACTCTATAGATTAAACAAAAAAGAAACTGGGGAAGTCATCAATAATTTTTGACACTTTGATAACAGGAAAACAAACAAAATATAATAAAACAAAAACATCGAACCATATTTTTTTTATAGTCACAAAAAAGGAAAATATAAAACAACTCTTTTAAAAAAAAAAATGATCATCTTCAAGCTGGAAAAAAAGAGAACAAGGAAACTAGAAACACAACGTTCAAAAATATAATTCTGATATGAATTTATTTGCTTAAAGACTTCGAAGGTACATAGACAGGAGATCAACCAATATTCAGTTACCAAATTTATTTACATTCTCCATTTTGCTCTTTCCCCCTCGAAGAAAATATGTTTTGGAATTTAGTTTTTCTATTTTATGTTCTGTGGTGTTTAAATTCTGGTGTGAAGTCAATTATGTTTTATATCGGCTTCAAAAATCAATAAAAACGAGTACCCGACACAGATAGCACTCGATTCAATTTGGAGCCGATCTGAAACTGTTGTCAATAAATTGTGAATCGAACACCAATATATGTCTGGTAGTTATTGCTTAGACTCTGAGGCGATGAAAGAGACGCTACATCGATAATTTTAAATATTTTACCGAATTATGAAAAAAATATGCTCTGATATATATATATATATATATTATATATATATATATATATATATATATATATATATATATGTATGTATAGTATATATGTATATACTCTTTTACTCTTTTACTCTTTTACTTGTTTCAGTCATTTGACTGCGGCCATGCTGGAGCACCGCCTTTAATCGAGCAACTCGACCCCGGGACTTATTCTTTTGTAAGCCAGTACTTATTCTATCGGTCTCTTTTGCCGAACCGCTAAGTAACGGGGACGTAAACACACTAGCATCGGTTGTCAAGCAATGCTAGGGGGACAAACACAGACACACAAACATACACGCACCACACATATATATATACATATAACGACAGGCTTCTTTCAGTTTCCGTCTACCAAATCCTCTCACAAGGCATTGGTCGGCCCGGGGCTATAGCAGAAGACACTTGCCCAAGGTGCCACGCAATGGGACTGAACCCGGAACCGTGTGGTTGGTTAGCAAGCTACTTACCACACAGCCACTCCTACATGTATGTATGTATATATTACGGAGGTGTAAACATACTAACACCCGTTGTCACCCTCCGGGACACACACACACACACGTATATATATAGGGAGAGTTTACGAAAAAAAGCAAAAGACGAAGACAAGTGGTGTACAAAACAAACAGATATATTAGTATAACGCTCAGGGATAGAAAAAGTCTTTTACGTTTCAAGCCTACGCTCTTCTACAGAAAGGGACACAGAAAAAACAAGGAGAGAAAACAAGGAGAGAAAAAAAGGAGAGAAAAATGTGTGTAGTAGCTAACGATCATTCATATGTACACAAGAGGCTTCTTTCAGTCTCTGTCTACCAAATCCACTCACAAAGGTTTGGTGGGCCCAAAGCTATAGTAGAAGGCACTTACTCAAGCTGCCTCGCAGTGGGACTGAACCCGGATCGCTTGATTGGAAAGCAAGTTTCTTACCACAGCCATGCCAACACCTAATATATATATGTATATATATATATATATATATATATATATTTAAATTAATTTTATGTATTGGCTTATGGTTTTCACTGTTTGATTTGCCTATAGTGGTTTTATCTCTAATTTAATGTAATATATATATATATATTATATATATATATATATATATATATATATATTATATAATATATATATATATATATATATATATAGATATATATAATATATATATATATATATGTGGGGGGGTACACACACACAAGAATAATCAGCCATAATTGCGAGGATAATCTGGTTCTTGACTGAAGATGGAAAATTTCGAATGACCCGTCCTTATTTTCTTTGTATCGTCTATCTGGATGTTTTGTTGTCCCTTTTTGCATCACTAGTTGTCCGGATGTTTTACGTTCTTGTCCCATTTTGTATTATATATCTATCTATCTATCTATCTATCTATCTATCTATCTATCTATCTATCTATCTATCTATCTATCTATCTCTCTCTCTCTCTTCTCTCTCTCTCTCTCTCTCTATATATAATATATATATATATATATATATATATATATATATAGATAGATAGATAGATAGATAGATAGATAGATAGATAGATTGATACTTTTGATATGTTCTGGTCAGTATTGGCTCAGGTTATGTCTAACTTAATACCACCACGTGGCGAAAGACACACAGACAAATATGTATCTACGTATGTATGTATGTATTTATGTATGTATGTATATGGGTGTGTATGTACGTATATATATATGTATGTATGTATGTATGTATGTATGCCTACACGCAAATAATACGAAATAAAGATATAAATAGTTTGTTGAAAGAGTAAACCAGAGAATATGGAACCCAGATCTCAGCTCTTATCATATCAGAATTCTTCGTCCATACGCCATTATATTCATAAGCAACCCCAAACTCTCCAATACGGTTCATGTTGATCATTGCTATGTACGTGTCACGTTGTATATACGCAGCAACTCGAAGCAAAAGCTTTTTTGACCGACCACTCGCTAAATTAACATCGTATCTGAAACAAGCCATGCGTATTTCTTAATAGATTTCCGATTTAGGAAGCACAAGTGATTTTTCGCTCATAAAATTCCATTTGTCCACACTAAAAAGAGATAGATTAATATGTAGGTAGGTAAATTGATAAATGAATAGAGAGACAAACAGACAGACAGATAGATAGATAGATAGATAGATAAATAGATAGATAGATAGATAGATAGATAGATAGATAGATAGATAGATAGATAGATAGATAGATAGATAGATAGATAGATAGATACATAGATGATTATAGAGATAGGTAGATGTATTGATGTATAGATAATTAGATACAATATAAGTAGGTAGATAGATGGATAGATTATTAGATAGATAGAGAGCTAGATGGATAAATAAATATTGAGGTTGATAGAAAGATAGAGATGGTTGAATAACTACTTGGCTTGATGGACCCCACCCCCAACATATATATATATATATAAAGAGAAGGAGAGACAGAGTAAAAGAGAGAGCTAGATAGACAAATAGACAGACAGACAGAGACACAGATAGATAGAGAGATAGATAGAGAGAGAGAGACAGACAGACAGACAGACAGACAGACAGATAATATATATATATTGATAGATAGACAGACAGACAGACAGATAGATGGATTCAGGAATACGAATATGAATGTGAATGACAAATGGTTTATTGAATTTGACGTTCGTTATTCACCATATATACATGCATATGTATAATATATGTATGTACGTACGTATGTATGTATGTATGTATGTATGTATGTATGTATGTATGTATGTATGTATGTATGTATGTATGTATGTATGTATGTGTGTACGTATGTATGTGTGTATGTATGTATGAAATAAATCTTTCTTATTCCACTGGAAGAAAAGTAAGAATATATCTTTTAGTGCGTAGTCCGAGATGAGTGGAGAGCTGCAGAAGGGGAAGTAACTTCCCTAACATTCGACTTCAGATCAATATTTGGGCTATAAGTGAATTGCCGAGTCCCCTTTAGAGATGTGGAGAAATAGAAAGAGGAAGGGAGGCGTTATGCTGCAGCAATTTGCTTCTTGTTTTTTTTTTCTTTGCTTTTGTTTTGTTCTTTATGGTCGGTCTCCAATATCAGTTATTAAAGAATAAAACCTTGCACAGAATATATAAGATCGTTATGACAATTTTGCAAATCTTTTCCATATACATATTTTCATATATGTATGCATATATATTTATATACATACATACATACATACATACATACATACATACATACATACATACATACATACATAATATATATATATAATATATATACATATACACACATATATATATATATATATATATATATATATATACATGCATACCCATATATATATATATATATATATATATATATATAATATATATATATACATACCTACATATTTACGTATACATATACCTAAGCACACACACATATATTGTAGCACACTTATAAGATATGAATTTTGTGCGCAGTGAGATTTGAAAATGGTGCCAACAAATTTTTCTCACCATTTATTTCTTTAACTCTAAAACTCCAATAAACAGTGTCTCCCAATTGTAACCATTCTATATAATTGTCTCTGATTATACAAGACTTGACACCCTTCATCTATTATCCACCATTTTTTCTTCCCCCCACTTCACCCCAATACTAGGTTTGGCTTAATTCTAGACGAAGACATGACCATATTTCTTTCATTCCTCAGGAATAATTAACAACATAAATGAGATTTATTTTATTCCCTGACCATTTCCAATTCTAAAACCAAAGCTATCATGTCTTGCATTATTGATTCCTTTTACTTTGGCTCAAGATTATCCTTGTAGGTGAAAGTGTTTCGGTCTCCCTTTTATTCAAAATCCCACTAATTCTAGGGGGCCTCTCTTGGTTTCTTACGCTAGGAGAGATACTCGGCAATTTGGGGCTATTATGAGGGTCTCTGTCACAAGAGTCTCCTCGCTTCAAGCAATGGAACAAGTGATTCACTGGACATTATTTTATCGACGACGGAAGAATACAAGTTAAAATTTACCCTAATCCGGGTTGCGTTTGAATACTGCAACATTGATATTATAACGATAATCTGAGGCGGCGAGCTGGCAGATTTATTAGCACGCCGAGCAAAATGCTTAGCAGTATTTCGTCTGTCTTAACGTTCTGAGTTCAAATTCTGCCGAGGTCGACTTTGTTTTACATCTCTTTCGCAGTCGATCAATCGGTCAATAATCGACTACATCCTTCCCCCAAAATTCCAAACCGTGTGCCTATAGTAGAAGGGATTATTATTATTATTATTATTATTAATAATTCTGGCACAAGACTGAAGTTACTGGTTTTGTGCCAAAATTTGAAACCCATATCATAACGTCTAGTTTATTAGCTGTATTTGAATATATATATTCTAAGATTATGAATGGGACATTTAACCTCTTGACGGCGTTGTGGAGGGCGCTTTTTAACATACCTCTTGGCCTGGGCATTTTAAACATGTCAGAGACCATCCCTCTAAAAAGTCTCACCAGAGCTGATTTCTGCTAGAGGGAAAAGCGTACATAACAGTGGGAGAGAGAAAGAGAGAGAGAGAGGGAGAGGAAGACAGACAGACAGACAGACAAACTGAAAAAGAATTTAACGTGTTTTGAATGGCACACCAATGCAGAGTGGACTATAATAACTGTTATAATTTAATTATCGATAGTCTGATATAATAATATTTCGGAATGCAAAAATTCCTTCTTCAGATATCGTTAGGAATTGATCGAGTCACTGCTGTAATTTGTTTTCCAACGGTTACTGGAATTCTTTTTTCTGGAAACGTCTCTGCAGTTGTCTCACGAAGCTCCTTCCGGAATTCCTCATGAGAAGTGTGTGAGGGCGGCCATGTCTTAAGCCAGTATTTGGCTTGTGTTTATTTATCAACCACCAAAAGCAGAAAAGGTTAAGTTGATCTCCGATGCAGTAACCGAATACAGATCGTTAAGAGCTAGACAAAATACTGCAGCACATTCTAGCTGACGCCCTAAAGATTCCAGCAATCCATATTTTCTAAGACGTATATTGCTGTTGCCATGTGACAAGATGTTCATTGCAAAACATCACGTACTTACAATAAAGCCAAAAGGCCGAAGCTAGATTAATTGCTACTGAATAAAGCGACAAATTGTCAAAAGTATTAGTGTTCAAATTCCACGAGTGACGCCTGCATTTATTTATTTATTCATATATTTAGGTGCCGATCAAGTATCAGTACGGTAATAATGTTCGTCGCCATCGTCACCATCACTGTCATCACGCTACCGCCATAGCCATCGGTCGTCTCACCCTCTTTCAGAATGGGTTTTAACTGAAAGATGGTGTCTTATATATATATATATATATATATATATATAGATAGATAGATACATAGATACATACATACACACACACACACAACACACACACACATATATATAGTTGAAATTTACAGAAAAGCAAAAGACGATGACAAGTGTACAAACAACAAACAAGTTTAACGATCGAGAAGTTGAGAAAGTGTTTTACCTTTCGAGCCTACGCTCTTCAAAAGAAGGAACTCGAGAAATAAACAGAGAGAGAATAAACACTTTAGGAGCTAGCGGTCAATCATTAATACATACATGTATATATATATATATATATTTATATTATATATATATATATATAGTATATATATATATTATATATATTATATATATATATATATATATATATATATATATATATATATATACATATATATATATATATATAACGAGAAGGTTTATGAAAATAAACAAAAGACGAAGGCAGGTGGAGTACAAACAAATAATGTATTAGTATGGCGCTCAGGAATAGAAATAATACAAGTCTTTTACGTTTCGAGCCTACGCTCTTCAACAGAAAGATACACAGAAAAGAAACAAGGAGAGAAAAAATTGCATGCAGGGGCTGACGATTCAACATGGCGTTCTGATTTCAGAAGTCAGAGATCGGAGGTCAAACGTTAGAGGTCAGACGTTAGACGCTAGAGGGATAGTAGGGGAGATAAAAGGGTCAAGTGACCTCGCTCCAACCTGAAGGTGCGTGTGTGCATAAGAGAGTATATATGTGCATGTGGAAGAGGGCTGGTGGTTTGGACGTGTGTATGTATGTATGATGTGATGTGTAATGTCGTATGGTGTAGTGTAGTGTGGTGTGGGGGAGAGTATGGGGGAGGGGGAGGGGGAGGAGAAGGAAGGAGAGGAGAAGGAGAAGAAGAGAAGGAGGAGGGGAGGAGAAAGAAGGAGAGGAGGAGAAGAAAGGGGAAGGGGAGGGGAGAAGGAGAGGATGGGAGAGGAAGAGGAGGGAGAGGGAGAGGAGGAGGAGGGGAAGAGAAGGGAGTGAGGGAGCAGAGAGAAAGAGAGAGGGGGAAGAGGGAATAAGAAAGAAGAAAGAAGAAGAGGGAAGAAGGGAAAGGAGGGAAAGAGAGTAGGGGTGAAAAGATGAAGGACTGAAGAGAAGTAGGAGTCGGGGTGGGGGTTAGATGAAAAGGGGGGTGAGTTGAGACCAAATGGCGTGAAAGATCGAAGAGAGAAGATTATTCCCTGTTCACGGCGCAAACGGGAATCCGGATGGCCTCTATACATACATACATTAAAATAGTGTACATTTAAATACAAAAGAAAATTACCTTTTAATAGGTAATTTTTACATGCTAGAAGAAGCAGCCAACACGGCTAGAACCACGATTTAATAGCAATTTTTGAAGGAATGAAAAATAAAAACTTTTCCCTTTTTATAAAAATAACAAGGTAAAAGTTTTTATTTTTCATTTCCTACGAAAATTGCTATTAAATCGTGGTTTTGGCCGTGTTGGCTGCTTCTTCTAGCATGTAAAAATTAACCTGTTAAAAGGTAATTTTCTTTTGTGTTTAAATGTACACTATTTTGAAATATGAATATGCTGTCTATTGACTATTTATACATGCTAGGCCACTGGTAGTGATATTTATAACGAATATTCGCTACCCTATATATGTATCCTATGTATATATATAATACAATACATACATATATATATATATATATATATATATATATATATATATATATATATATATATATAATATATATATATATATATATATATATATATATACAAACACACACATACATACATACAAACATACATACACGCACATACATATATAAAACGAACTGAAAGCTTACTTGGTATTGTAGAACACATATTATTTGTCAAAAGTGACACCAAGCATCACTAGTCAAGTTTAACGATGTAACAATTGAACTGATCCTCAAAATTGTTATTGGTAAAGGCACAAGTAACGGAGTTTTGCGGGAAGGGGAGAAAGTCGATCACAATTTTATCGACCCGCGAAAGGATGAAAGACAAATTCGACCTCGTCGGAATGTGAACTCAGAACGTGAAGACGGACGAAATGCCGCTGAGCATTTTGTTCGTCATGCTGATATTTCTGTCATTTCTCTGCCTTGCTGAGTCTAATAATAATAATAATATATTTGAAGTGAACTAATGAATCGTTTCCGCGTTAGACAAAATGCTTAGCGGCATTTCTTCGACTTTACGTTCTGTATTCAAATTCCACCGAAGTCAGCTTTGCCTTTACTCATTTCGGGGTCGATAAAATAAGTACAAGTTGAGCACTGGAGTCGATGTAACCCTTAACCCGAAATTCCTGGTCTTATGCCAAAATTCGAAACGAATATCTTCGAGACGAAGGACATAAAGTGAAACTGCGTAATATTAATATATATTTCTTCTTTCTTCCAAACTGTATCTCTCACCACTCTCTCTCCTTCTCCCTCTCTCCTTGTCCCTCTCTCCTTCTCATCCTCTCTCTTTGTCTCTCTCTCTTTCCCTCTTAATGTTGCCTTGTCGATTGTGGTTTACACGTGGTTCCATATTTCCATCCACCGACCTGCCTCTCTTTTTCAATAGTTTTCGAGACGATCTTGGGTTTTCCGCGAATTCTTCACTCAAGCGCATCATGACTACTTCTCTTTCTTAGCTAAGAACCACTGCCTCTTTGAGGTGATGTGGATTCTTCATAGTGTCCGAGGTTTCGATAATGAGAAGTTTTTTAGAACCTTGTGTTGATCATCCCAATGCCCTGCCCTTAAAACCTGAAATGGGATTGGTTTTCTGTCGCGATTTCCTTCCCTTAGAGAGACGATCGCAGTACTGCTCACGTTCATAAACTCCATCTTCCGGCGATCTGAAATCGGAGCTTCCTTATCGTAAGGAATCTTATGATGCCCAGGCCCGACCATCCTAATCTGCAATTCTTCTCAAAAGGGACTACCGAGAACTAGTCTTGGTATTGTTCCTTACCCCGTTAGTCACGACCGAGGTCATGTCCACTCAACCTTTGCGTACACCCAAGAGAAAGCATACGCTGACGTGGCGTGGAGGTGCGACTACGAGGTTCTCTCCTACCCTAGAACGCACTGAAGTACCCTAATCAGCAAGCTTTTAGTTGGGCTAATATATAATATATAACTATATTCTTTAATTAATTTTATTAATTCTAACCCAGTGACTTTACTTCCCATCCTGACTTTTAGCCTCAACCCTCCTGGGCCGATAAAATAGGCAACACTATTGTATTGCAATTGATTATATACACACACACACACACACACAACAACACACACACATATATATATATATATATATATATATATATGTATATATATGTATATATATGTTTATATTACTATCCCCCCCCTACCGTCGTCCTATGAGTGCTCAAAAAATGTCTGGCTTTTGTGCCAATATGGAAAATCATTATTTTAATTATGAGTACTGCCATATTGCCAAATACTTTGTGTTTGGGATTACTATCCGCCATATTCCAAGAATAACAAACGTTTTTTTTTTTTAATTTCCTCTTCGTCTTCCTTTAACTACGGTTGAACCTCGTAGATACTTTCGCACATACACACACAGACACATACATACATACATACATACATACATACATACATACATACATACATGCATACATACATACATACATACATACATACATACATACATACATACATACATACATATACGGTCGGTTGCTTTATTTGACTATCTGCAATAAATTGGTTAAAAACGCACACACACACACAGTGCATATATAAATACATGTATACACAAACACACACACACACATATATATACATATACTTGCACAACACACACGTATATTTATAGAAAGAGATACAGGCATAGATATATGTGTACGTGACGTGCGTGCGTATGTATGTGTGCGTGTTTCTATACAAACATATATACAACTAAGTATATATATATATAATCAGGTAATATAATTGAGCAGGAATAAAAAAATTAAAAAATCACATATGTAAGGTAAACGATTGTATATCGAAAAACTGGGGCATTTGCAGTTAAACAATCAAACAGGCGAGTGTTTTATTATCATCATCATCATCACCATTATTATTATTATTATAATCATTATTATTATTATTATTATTATTATTATTATTATTATTATTATTATTATTATTATTATTATTATTATTATTATATCATTATTATCTTAGCATAAGCTGTCTTCCAGACCATTCATATCTTAAAAAAAAATTTTTTTTTTAAAAACCAGAAATAACATAGAAAACTCCAAAAAGGCTCTTGAAATAGCATGTATAAAATATCGTTTATTAATATTACATCCGTTCAAACTTGACTGAGATATACTGCAATATTGAACAAATTTCTGTTTATTAACGTTATATAAACTTATAACTTAACTTCCATATATTTTAATAGGTTTTCGTTTTCTATGAGATCTAGACTGTGTCTAACTTAATAATAATATGACCTGGTGTAATAGAATTTAAAGAAATGAAGAGTCTGACGAACTGACAGAATGGTTAACATGCCGAACAAAATGCTTATCGTTATTTCGTCCGTCTTTACATTCTGAGATCAAATACCTCTGAGATCGACTTATATCCTTTAACGGTCAAGAAATAAATATCATTTTTGCACTGAGGTCGATGTAATCGGTTAATACCCTTCCTCGAAATTTCAGGCCTTGTCTCTATAGCAGAAAGTATTATTAAGGTGGCGAGCGGACAGGATCGTTGGCCTGTCGGGCGAAATGTTTAGCGGCATTTCTGCCGGTTCTCGATGCCCGGAGCTCAAATCCCGCGGAGGTCACCTCTGCGTTTCACCCTCTCAGGGTCACTATAATAAAGTACCAGTTATGTACTGGTGCCTATGTAATCGTCTTATCCCTTCCCTTCAAAATTACTGTCCCTTTACCAAACTCAGACGGAATTATTATGATTCTTCTTAAGGCGGCGAACTGGCAGAATCGTGAGCGCGTCGTTCTGAGTTCAATTCCCACAGAGGTAAATTTTGCCTTTCATCCTATTAGGATCGATGGCATAACGTACCCGTATGGTACTGGGGTTGATTAATCGACTGATTCCTTCCCCACCAAATCTCAAGCCTTATGAATACATTGGTTTCTAATTTTAGCACAAGGCCAGCATTTCAGGGGTAGGGGCTGAGTCGATTACTTCGAACTTAGTGCGTAACTGGTACTTATCTAATCGACCACAAAAGGATGAAAGGCAAAGTCGAACCCGACGGAATTTGAATTCAGAACGTAACGGCAGACGAAATACCACTAAGCATTTCGCCCGGCGTGCTGACGTTTCTTATTTCTTTATTGCCCACCAGGAGCTAAACATAGAGGGGACAAACAAGGACAGACAAAGGGATTAAGTCGATTACATCGCCCCCAGTGCGTAACTGGTACTTAATTTATCGACCCCGAAAGGATTAAAGGCAAAGTCAACCCCGGCAGAATTTGAACTCAGAACGTAACAGCGGACGAAATACTGCTAAGCATTTCGCCCGGCGTGCTAACGATTCTACCAGCTCTCTACCGTAGAGAGCACCAGACAAAAATACTTCGCGATATGTAATTGAGGTCGTTTACGGCCGGGGTTCAAATCTCACCAAGGTCAACTTTACCTTTTATCTTTCTGTAATCTTTAAAGTACCAGTCAAATACTACCGTCGATTTAATTGACTATACCTTTAATTAAAATTTATGGCATTCTACATTTATTAGAAATTAAAACAAGAGATTGGTATTTTTTCTTTTTTTGGTATTATCTATTCACCATTACATGTGTTTCATTCGCTAATAGAAGTTACAAAACTTCTATTATAGAAGTACATAACAGAAGTACATGGGGGAGAAAATATATAAGACATCTCCTATTTGAAATTCTTCAGACAGAGAATAAAAAAATAGGTATTATTTGATGCTCTATCTGAAGAATTTCTGATGGGAGATATCTTACGTTTTCTCCTACATGTACACTAATATAACAATCATGCACACACACACACACACATGCACACACACGCACACACACACATACACACACACACACACACACACACACACACACACTTATATATGTATCCTGTCTAGACGGAGAACGGTCTATAATCCAGCCCTGTTAGCTTTTACAACTATTTCATGAAAAAATTTTGGAATAAATATTCTATGAAGTTATTTATAAATGAAGTAATGTTGATCATGAAACGATTCCCTTGTAGTTAAAGCGGCGCAATTCTTCAACAAAAGTTCACTTTGGACTATTGGAATATTTCTTCTGTTCCATCCTCATTGCCATTTTTATCAAGATTTTCGGTGCAGCATCGTATCGATTAACTTGCATTTTTTGTTTCCTTCTCCTCGAAACTAGATAATAATGATTTAGATGTAGCGTCACGAGGGAGAGATAAAAGCTTATAAATGCGTTTATTGCAAGGGACTTTTGCCATTTCTCTATAACAAAGATAGATTTTTCAAATGTTTTAAGTTGATTAAATTAACATCTTGAATCCACTTAATTTCATCTTCATCATCATCATCATCATCATCATCATCATCATCATCATCATCATCATCATCATCATCATCATCATCATCATCAGCATCAGTCATCTACTTCATCTACATCATTTAGAAAAAGATGAGTTATTGAATAAGCCATTCAAGTCTCTTCTCTGTATCACTTACACTCATTGAACAGGCAATGGTCTTATGACTACTCTCACTCCTACTACTTCCACGACCAGCACTTGAATTAAACAAACAATGATTGCTTGTCTTTGTTTTTATGGCCAGTTTCTTTAAATAAAGCCAGCATTGTAAATATTACATATTGATTAGTTCCCAGTTCTGTATTTCAAACAATGTTTTATCGTCATGCAGAGTGCAGTATCGTCTGCTGTTTGTAGATCGTAAATAATAGTAGGCTGAGTATTGAACCTTGGGTAACACATTTCGCTTTAATAGTTTCTCAAGGTTTAGATGTTCCCCAGATCAAGAAACCCTATTCTATTCACAGTGTAACTTTGAGACTCCCAACTCGCTGCATGTCGTATAACGAAGGACAAAAGTGGCAAATTGGCTTAGACGTTGGAGAGTCGGATAGAATTACTTATCTCCTTGCTTAAACCCTTTAATCCCCCTTGAACATACGCCCTTGACGACTTGTCTCCACTCATCTCGACTCTGAGTTATCGTTTCTGCTTCTCCCCAGCTGGATCCCTGCTTTTTCAGCTCTGCTTCAGTTCTTTCGAATTTTGCTGCACCAAGTTACGTATTCCCGAGAGAAGACCATCTCTATCCAAATCTTTTTGATTTTGAACTATCATCAATGCTTCTGTAACGTTACTTTATTTCTAGATAGCGTCGTTGGCCCTACGTTAATCCATTTATATCACTGAGAAGAGATGATCCATGTTAGTCTGGCCTCTGTCCTTAGGCGTATCCAGTATCGAAAACGCTACCAGGAGCTTGCAGTCCGCTGGCTTAGCTCTCATACAAGCCATCACATCACATCAAGGACTGGAGTTTGATGTAGGTTGGATAGACTGCTTCGCAGTATTTGTTCCAACTTTGCGCTTTGAGTTCGAATCCCACCAAAGTTAACTTTATCTTCATCCATTCGATATCGATAAAAAAAAGGACCAATGTTGGACCGTAGAATAGCGGAACTGTTAGAGAATGGTCAAGGTGCCTTGTAGTATTTATTCTGGCTTTTTGTATTCTGAGACGACATTGGTGCTAAGCTGTATCGGTCCAGATCGGTAGCCTTTCTCTTGGTGGCGTGGAGGAGGAGAGAGTTGCACGCATGGGTAACTATTCAGCTTTTTCAAAAATCTTCCCTTGTCCTCTAAATATATAAACAATATCGACCAACAGATGACCTAACGAGCATAGAGCTGCAATTTTGCTATTAGTTCTTTCTTATTTGATTTCTAATTTTGGCACGAGGCTAACAGTTCTGAGGGGAAGGAGAAATCGGTTACATCGACCCCTCCCCCAGTATTCAACTGGTACTTATTTTATTGTCCCTGATAAGATGAAAGCAAAGTCGACCTCGGCGGAATTTGAACGCAGAACGTAAAGAGACGGAAGACATATTCTCTTCTACTCTAGGCACAAGGCCCAAAATTTTTGGGGCAGTCGATTAGATCGATCCCAATACGCAACTGGTACTTAATTTATCGACCCCGAAAGGATGAAGGGCAAAGTCGACCTCGGGGGAATTTGAACTCAGAACGTAAAGAACCGGAAAAAATATTTTCTACTCTAAGCAGAGGGCCAGAAATTTGACTGGAGTGGCCAGTCGATTAGATCAGCCTCAGTACGCAACTGGTACTTAATTTATCGACCCCTAAAGGATGAAAGGCAAAGTCGACTTCGGCGGAATTTGAACTCAGAACGTAGCGGCAGACGAAATACGGCTACGCATTTCGCTCGTCGTGCTAACGTTCCTGCCATCTCGCGCATTCTGTCCGGCACGGAAACACATTTACCAGCACGTTGCTGCTGTGTTATAATTTTATTATTAGAGTTCGGTGACATAAAACGCTTTTTTTTTTCTTATTTCAGGTTAGACCAATGTTTCTCAATCATTTTATGCCCGTGTACCCACCTTTGATCCTTCTTTAATTCGGATGGGCTATCATAACATCCTATATTTATAATTAAATATCTTATTTTTATAATTAAATATTATTAAGAATTGTATTAAAAAATGTTAAAGTATTTTGTATCTGATAGAAATATAAGCAATTTTTGCGCATAAATGTTAAGCTTATACGAACCCCCAAGGGTGATACGAACCCTGGTTGAGAACTATTGGCATTGACAATCAGATAAATAATTCGGGTTTAGACGAAGCGTCACTAGCATCAACTGTCTAAGATCTAATTTTTTTAAAGGATCTGACGTATAGAATTATAAAAGTTAACGATTTACGAAACCATAATTTTTTTTCAATGGTATTTATATTAAAAAAAGTGAACGATAAGTGCTGAGGTTGGGGGTTGTTATATCTAGACTTAGACACAGGAATAACTTTTGCATATATTTTTGTTGGCAAAATGCCCACCTCCAAGTTGTGTTTAAAATATAAGTAAAGGCTTAATTATGCTGTCTAAGCCATTCTTAAATAGCATTAACGATACCTCACCAAATCATACAGAAGTGTTAGGGATCAAGCAATCAGTAACAGCTTGAATATCATTTCTGCTTATCGGCATCGCGAATTATTCGCGTAAATTCTCTTCTAGGAATTATGTAAAATTCTTCGAACATCGTGAAACATTCTAACATATTTCCAATGAAATTAAACTTTATAGTTATCTTAGATCTTACCATTTATGGAGAACAAGTAAGGATGATTCTATGAGTTTGTACTCTTTTATAATCTTCACATTTGCAGCGTCAGTTTTAAATATTTTCTCGATTTTATTGATTAAATTATTGTTTCAAGAATGTTGTATAACAACTTTATTTATACCGGAGGAATAGAACCAAAAATATTTGTAGAAAATATAAGTTAGTGCTTTGCCAGCATTTCAGTTAAATTTGTCTTCTGACAGATTCTAAAAATGTGTCGCTGCCCAGAGTGGCAACCATCTCAACTAAAACATTGTGTTCTGTTAACCAAATATATTCGGGAGTTTTATAGGGAAGGGGGGAACATTTTCCCTAAGTGACTAAGGATATGCGCGTTATCATTTGATTTTAAAGAAAGCTTCTTCGTTCCCACTATTTTCCACACACGCACACACACACACACATATACATACAAATATATTTAGAGAGAGTGTATATATGTATGTATATATATGTATGTATATATGCATATATGTATATGTATATATATATGTGTGTGTGTGTGTATATATATATATATATATATATATGTATATATATATGTGTGTGTGTGTGTATATATATATATATATGTATATATGTATATATATATATATATATATATATTATATATATATATATATATGTATATATGTGTGTGTGTGAGTGTGTGTATGTATATATGTATATGTATATATGTATATATATATATATATATATATATATATATATATATATATATATATATATATATATATATATATATATATATGTGAATACCACGAAGCCCTAATATCACTGCTGTATCAACAACGCAAGCCTTATCGCGATCTGAATGTCCTTTTTCAAACAATCTTTCATAATGCAATAATAAACATTAGGAATATAATAATAATAATAATAATAATAATAATAATAATAATAATAATAATAATAATAATAATAATAATAATAATATCATACAGCAGCAAAAAAAAAAAAACGTCTTACGTTAATATTAATGAAAAATAACAAACAAATATTTTCTTATTTCGTGGTGTCATCCAAGAGATAAGATTTATTTTACAATCTAGATATTTTATTTTAATCGTATTTGGGGAGATTTTCTTTCTGCAAAAACGAAAAAAATACTTAGATTAGAATCTGAAAGAATTAAAGGCAGAAAACAGAAACACCAGCATAATTTTCTGTTCAAATATTCCCCAACCCTGTCTCTCTTCCATAAGACGCCTTTCTATATATATATACATAACTTCATTATTGCTGTACATGTATAACTGTCTTCCCCCTTTCTGTTTCTTCTATACTCCTCTCTTCTCCACCATTTTCTATCTTTCTGTTTTCCTTTCTATCTTCATTTTCGCCAATTTCCCCTACAATTCCACAGCAGCATTTATTTATTTATATATAAATTTATTTATTTCAGTGAAATTCCAGTTGTCTATCATGTTATCTTAATGTTGAAAGACAGGTTTTAGCAAAAGAAATCATACGCACGCCCATCTTGATTTTTTTTCCCTCTCTCACTCTCTTTCTTTCTCTCTCTTCATTCTTGAAATGTTCGCACTAACTACAAACGTAAGGTTATATCCAAACACTTCATTGGTTGTTGTCTTCAAACGCAAAACAATTCTAAAAGAGGCAAGGAAATACCAGAACAATATAAAATATAAAGAATATGGACAATATTATGTAAAGAACTTGTCTTTCTTTGTATTTTTCTTTCTGTATCTCTTCTTTGTCGTCTTCTTCTTCTTCTTCTTCTTCTTCTTCTTCTCTTCTTCTTCTTCTTCTTCTTCTTCTTCTTCTTCTTCTTCTTCTTCTTATTCACCTCTCTTATTCACCTCTCGATTACCTTCTTCTTCTTCTTCTCTTCTTCTTCTTCTTCTTCTTCTTCTTCTTCTTCTTCGTATTCACCTTCTTCTTCTTCGTCTTCTTCTTCTTCTCTTCTTCTCCTTCTTTTCTTCTTCTTCTTCCTCTTCTTCTTCTCCTTCTTCTTCCCTCTGCTCTCACTCATACGCTCACTGTTTGTGTTTACACGCATATATGCATTTATACATATAGACACACATATACATACATAAATACGTGTAAATGCATATATAAATACATCAAGCATATATATAAACACACACACAGACATACAACATGCATACATACACACACACACACACACACACACACACACACATATATATATATATGCAAGTATGTATGTATGTGTATATATGTCTGCTTCTCTGTCTTTCTGCCATTTTGTCCTACTTATGTATCTACCTACATGTTCATACCTACACAGACACACAGACACAAGTATGTATGTATGTGTAACATAACCTACATATACGCGTAAGTACATACATATATATATACATGTATGTGTTTACATATCTATGTGTATATCTGTGTTTCTCACCACCACCACCACCACCACCACCACCACCACTATCGTTTTTACATTCATTACAAAATATAATTTTAGATTAATTCCTCGCTGCTCTTCGTTACTTCTTTCCATTTCTTCCTCCCAGTCTTCGTCTCCTCCGATTTATTTTTGAGCCTGTATTTTAAATCTGTCCCCCACCCAACTACCACCTCTTTCTATTCCAGTTTATCTTCCTTTCAATTTAACTTCCT
>NW_021824446.1:17500-18774 GCF_006345805.1 Octopus sinensis | reverse complement strand
CTTTTTCAACTATTTTCAAACAAGATGATGGTTTTGAACCCCCTCCATTTGATAGATCAGTACCTCCAATGCTTTGATTGGTCATCACGCGGGACAAAGTCGAACGCGTTATTCAAGCCCTCGATGTCAACAAGGGTCACGGCACTGACAGCATACACCACAGGGTTATCAAAGCGTTGGCTCTGGTCATCTGCGAGCCCTTAACACGTCTATTCAATATGTCATTGGCGACGGGTGTTATACCTGCGGACTGGAGAACAGCGATAATCTGCCCAATTTTCAAAAAAGGGAGCCGCGAAGACCCGCTTAACTACAGACCGGTTTCTCTTACATCAATAATCAGCAAGATGTTCGAAACCATCCTTAAGAAAAGTATGATGCTCCACCTCCTAAACACAGCCTCGATCACTGATTCCCAACACGGCTTCGTGCCGAAAAGATCATGCTTGACCAGCTTACTGGTAATGGAAGAATTGGTGACGCGCATCCTCGATGATAGTGATGCTGTTGACATCGTTTTATTGGACTTTGCCAAAGCTTTTGACTCGGTAAACCACCGCCTATTACTTGTCAAGCTTCAAGCATATAGTTTCCATCCGGATATTGTACGATGGGTTGGTGCCTTCCTCTCAGATCGCTCCTTCCAAGTCCAAGTTAATGGTTCGCGGTCCGACGTCTCCAGTGCAAGCAGTGGCGTGCCTCAAGGTTCAGTGCTTGGGCCGTTATTGTTCTTAGTCTTCATAAATGATTTGCCCTTCTATTTGCCGACGATGTCAAACTGGTCGCTCCTCGCGGTGATATAGAGGATCTTCGTCGATGCCTCCACCAAATTTGGAGATGGTCTAACGAATGGGACCTGTGTCTGAACGTGTCAAAGTGCTGTCATCTGCCTGTTGGCTCTCCTCCTGCAACTCAACTTGATGTCGAACCGGGTCGTCTGCTGCTGGAGAGGACCGATCAGGTAAAGGACCTGGGTATCTTAGTGGATCCCTCCTTTTTGCCTTCGGCCCAGTGCGTCCATGCTACCAACAAAGCACGCGGAGTTCTGTTCTTGATTCGATGGTCATTCGGAATGCTCACAGCAGCCATATTCCTACCGCTCTATGTCATGCTGGTGAGACCCATATTGGAGTACGGGATTCAAGCCTCTTCTCCTTATCTTCTCAAAGACATACAGCATATCGAAACATACAAACATTCATACATACGAACATACATACATACATACATACATACAAACATACATTCATACATTCATACATACATACATACAT
>NW_021824446.1:7500-12500 GCF_006345805.1 Octopus sinensis | reverse complement strand
ATATATATATATGTATGTATGTGTGTATATGTTTGTGTGTCTGTGTTTGTCACCCTAGCATTGCTTGACAACCGATGCTGGTGTGTTTACATACCCCTCACTTAGCGGTTCGGCAACAGATACCGATAGAATAAGTACTGGGCTTACAAAGAATAACTCACTGGGTCTATTTGCTCGACTAAAGGTGGTGCTCTAGCATGGCCGCAGTCAAATGACTGAAACAATTAAATGAGTAAAGAGTAAGAGTATAAATACATACATACATACATACATATAGATATACATACATACATACATACAGATATACGTACATACTTAGACACATACATACACACAAAAAGATATACAGACATACATTCATACATACATTCATATAGATATACATACATACATACATTCGGATATACACACATACATTAATACATACATACATACACACCTACACACATACGTACATTCATACATACAGATATACATACATGCATGCACACATACATGCTTTCACACATACACACATACGTACATACATACATACACACACATGCATACATACACACATACATACAGATATACACACATACATACATACGTACATATATACATACATACATACATACATACATACATACATACAAACATACATACATACATACATACATACATACATACATACATACATACATACATACATACATACATACATACACACATGCATACATACATACAAACACACATGCATACATACATACACACATACATACATATATACATACATACATACATACATACATACATACACACATACGTACACACATACACACAAACACATACATACATACACACATACACACATACGTACATACATGCACACATACATACATACATACATACAGGCGCAGGAGTGGCTGTGTGGTAAGTAGTTTGCTTAACAACCACATGGTTCCGGGTTCAGTCCCACTGCGTGGCATCTTGGGCAAGTGTCTTCTGCTATAGCCCCGGGTCGACCAAAGCCTTGTGAGTGGATTTGGTAGACGGAAACTGAAAGAAGCCTGTCGTATATATTTATATATATATATATATGTATGTGTGTATATGTTTGTGTGTCTGTGTTTGTCACCCTAGCATTGCTTGACAACATACATACATACATACATACATACATATATACATACATATATACAGAAGTTTTAATAGCGTCATTCTGTCTATTTCCATGGCAACAAAGTTGCATGTTTCTCAACCAATCTCTTTTCATTTTTTTTGTCTAAATCCCTTTTCAAAAGTAAAACGGCCAATCAGAATCTGAAATACTCGTGCAGTTTTGCATGCTCAAGATGAAAATCTAGTTTACATTTTCTAAGAATTTCAAGCAATTAAATTTCAGATATTTTAGCCAATTAGAAACTCGATTTCCGATCTTGTTTGCCTTCAACCGTCGAGCTGACGAAATGTTTGGACGCCTAGAAAAATGCTTAGCGGCATTTTGTCCGTTTCAGAGTTCTGTCTTGAAATTCCGCCTAGGTTGAATATGCCTTTCATTGTTTTGGGTGTCACCAAATTAAGTACCAGTTCAATAATGAGATCGATGTAGTAGAATTAACCACTGCCCCAAATTTCTTGACTAGTGCCAAATCTTGAAAGCAATAACAATAGGCACAAGACCTGAAATTTTGGGGGCATGGGTCCTTCGATTACTTCGACGCCACAACTTGACTGGTACTTAATGTATCATCCTCGAAAGGATGAAGAGCAACGTTGACCCTGGCGGTATTTGAAGGCAGAACTTTGAGACGGACGAAATGCCGCTAAGCACTTTTGCCTGGTGTCCTAACGTTTCTGCCAGCTGGCAGCCGTAGTAGAAAGAACTATTTCTGAGAAAGAACTATTTCTGACAATAGAAATCGTTACGAAGGGCCACTAGAAAGTCGGTTTACGATGATCCTGGCTTGCACGGCTGATAGGGGAAAGCTGCTACCGTAGGTCATTTTTAAGAGGAAGATACTATCCAAAGACGCCAAGTTTCAGGAAGGGGATCATTGTTGAAGCCTACGCGAAAGCTTGGATAGGCGAGGCACTCATCGAGGACTGGTTTCTTGTAGTGTGGGTTCGGCGCATCAGTGGACTGCATCAGAGAAGGAGTCTCCTGGTCCTGGATGCATTCAGATGCCACAAGTCAGAAGAAACCAAGGTGAAGATACGTCGTCTGAACATCGACGTGACAATGATTACCGGGGAATAACATCCTTTCTTCAACCCCTTGATGTTGCGATCAGCGAACCGTATAAGGACCGTCTGAAACACCGCTGGGAGGATTGGATGGCCAACGACCGGGCATACGAAGAAAGACTTGGGGACGATCTGCAAATGGATCCTGCTAGTGGAGGAAATTCCAGACGATCTGCTAGTGGAGGAGATTCCAGAAAAATGGGCTTTCCTGAAGTGCTGCATCTCCAATGCGCTCGACGGGAAGAAGATGACATGTTATGGGAAGGCGAAGCTCTCTCTACCGACTCTTCTGACTCCAGCGATGACGAGGATGAACTGGCAGACGATCAACCCCACGAGGTCTGACGACGAAGAGTTCTTAGACTTTGAGTGAAGTCTCTGCCCATGTCCAACGGAATTCCCGCTTGAGCAACCAAATTGCAACGTTGGTAGACTCAACAGGCGTATCGAATGAGGACCCTTATCAACAGAGTCAATTATTTGCCGAGGCTTTTTCAACTATTTTCAAACAAGATGATGGTTTTGAACCCCCTCCATTTGATAGATCAGTACCTCCAATGCTTTGATTGGTCATCACGCGGGACAAAGTCGAACGCGTTATTCAAGCCCTCGATGTCAACAAGGGTCACGGCCCTGACAGCATACACCCAAGGGTTATCAAAACGTTGGCTCTGGTCATCTGCGAGCCCTTAACACGTCTATTCAATATGTCATTGGCGACGGGTGTTATACCTGCGGACTGGAGAACAGCGATAATCTGCCCAATTTTCAAAAAAGTGAGCCGCGAAGACCCGCTTAACTACAGACCGGTTTCTCTTACATCAATAATCAGCAAGATGTTCGAAACCATCCTTAAGAAAAGTATGATGCTCCACCTCCTAAACACAGCCTCGATCACTGATTCCCAACACGGCTTCGTGCCGAAAAGATCATGCTTGACCAGCTTACTGGTAATGGAAGAATTGGTGACGCGCATCCTCGATGATAGTGATGCTGTTGACATCGTTTTATTGGACTTTGCCAAAGCTTTTGACTCGGTAAACCACCGCCTATTACTTGTCAAGCTTCAAGCATATAGTTTCCATCCGGATATTGTACGATGGGTTGGTGCCTTCCTCTCAGATCGCTCCTTCCAAGTCCAAGTTAATGGTTCGCGATCCGACGTCTCCAGTGCAAGCAGTGGCGTGCCTCAAGGTTCAGTGCTTGGGCCCTTATTGTTCTTAGTCTTCATAAATGATTTGCCCTTCTATTTGCCGACGATGTCAAACTGGTCGCTCCTCGCGGTGATATAGAGGATCTTCGTCGATGCCTCCACCAAATTTGGAGATGGTCTAACGAATGGGACCTGTGTCTGAACGTGTCAAAGTGCTGTCATCTGCCTGTTGGCTCTCCTCCTGCAACTCAACTTGATTTCGAACCGGTCGTCTGCTGCTGGAGAGGACCGATCAGGTAAAGGACCTGGGTATCTTGGTGGATCCCTCCTTTTCGCTTCGGCCCAGTGCGTCCATGCTACCAACAAAGCACGCGGAGTTCTGTTCTGATTCAATGGTCATTCGGAATGCTCACAGCAGCCATATTCCTACCGCTCTATGTCATGCTGGTGAGACCCATATTGGAGTACGGGATTCAAGCCTCTTCTCCTTATCTCCTCAAAGACATACAGCATATCGAAAAAGTCCAGAAGCTGGCTACCCGCATGGTTCTTGGTCTCAAGTATTTGTCTTATGAAGAAAACCTGAAGACGCTCGACCTTTATTCTCTAGAAAAACGATGACGCTGTGGTGATCTCATTCTCGCCCACAACATCATAAGCGGAAAGTGTAACCTCTCGAAAAAGCTGTTCTTCACTCCTGCTCCAGAGCGTCGGCTGCGGGGTCATTCCGAAAAGCTCTATCTGCGACGATTTCATCTCAATCGAAGGAGAGGGGCTTTCTCCGTCCGGGTTGCGGATCCGTGGAAGAAGCTGCAAGACGAGATAGTGAAGATGCCGACGACCGCTCATTTCAAATTCTCCCTTAACCTCAAGTGGCCTGAACTCTTTGCATGAACACCACCCTGTATGTAACTCCATGTCCCCCTACATGGCCTTGCTTTTTGATTTTTGAGCCAAAAAATTAACTAACTAACTAACTAACATGTATGTATGTGTGTGTGTGTGCCTGTGTGTGTATGTGCGTCTGTGTGTGTGTTTGTATGTCTATGTGTATCTGTGTGCACGTATGTGTCTGCATGTATGTGTATAGAGCATGTATCTACCAATACCTCTGAATATATGCACGCAGTGTCTATATGTATGTGGATATATATATATAACTTTATTCTCGGTCACAAAGAACATATATACACCCTCACCCACATGATTGACCGATGCCTGACCTGTTGAATTCTTCAGCCACCGGTTCTCAACATACACTGATAAACAGTTTCGCCATGGGCTCTTAGGAGCACAGTTCGATTTGTTTTTTGCTCTGCCTCTGTTCTGTTTTTGTTTTTCCAACGGATTTCCTTTTTTCTTCCTGAAGAGAAAGACACAATATGGTCCCATTATTCAATCGGATTTTGGTAATTTGTGCCTTCGAAACACGTGTAGAATGAAATAAAACGATTTCTGTTCAATCTGCGTTCAGCTCCATTTCTTCAATTCACCAATAATGTTTTAATTTCAATTATCCGCACCAACGCACGGTTGCAACGCCAGATGGTTGTACCTCCAACCGTGCTGTTCACTGCTGTGATTTTTGCTACTAAGGTATCGGTTAAACTTTTGATTAATC
>NW_021824445.1:0-10000 GCF_006345805.1 Octopus sinensis | reverse complement strand
AGACGACTTAATCCGTTTGTCTGTCCTTGTTTGTCCCGTCTGTGTTTATCCCCTTATGGGTAGTAAAGAAATAGGTATTTCGTCTGCCGTTACGTTCTGAGTTCAAATTCCGCCGAGGTCAACTTTGCCTTTCATCCTTTCGGGGTCCATTAAATAAGTACCAGTTACGCACTGGAGTCGATATAGACGACTTAATCCGTTTGTCTGTCCTTGTTTGTCCCGTCTGTGTTTAGCCCCTGTGGGTAGTAAAGAAATAGGTATTTCGTCTGCCGTTACGTTCTGAGTTCAAATTCCGCCGAGGTCGACTTTGCTTTTCATTCTTTCGGGGTCCATTAAATAAGTACCAGTTACGCACTGGGGTCGATATAGACGACTTAATCCGTTTGTCTGTCCGTGTTTGTCCTCTCTGTGTTTAGCCCCTTGTGGGTAGTAAAGAAATAGGTATTTCGTCTGCCGTGACGTTCTGGGTTCAAATTCCGCCGGGGTCGACTTTGTCTTTCTTCCTTTCGGAGTCGACAAATTAAGTACCAGCTACGCACTGGGGTCGATATAATCGACTTAATCCGTTTGTCTGTCCTTGTTTGTCACCTCTGTGTTTATCCCCTTATGGGTAGTAAAGAAATAGGTATTTCGTCTGCCGTTACGTTCTGGGTTCAAATTCAGCCGAGGTCGACTTTGCTTTTCATCCTTTCGGGGTCCATTAAATAAGTACCAGTTACGCACTGGGGTCGATATAGACGACTTAATCCGTGTGTCTATCCCTGTTTGTCACCTCTGTGTTTATCCCCTTATGGGTAGTAAAGAACTAGGTATTTCATCTGCCGTTACGTTCTGAGTTCAAATTCCGCCGAGGTCGACTTTGCCTTTCATCCTTTCGGGGTCCATTAAATAAGTACCAGTTACGCACTGGGGTCGATATAGACGACTTAATCCGTTTGTCTGTCCTTGTTTGTCCTCTCTGTGTTTAGCCCCTTGTGGGTAGTAAAGAAATAGGTATTTCGTCTGCCGTTACGTTCTGAGTTCAAATTCCGCCGAGGTCGACTTTGCCTTTCATTCTTTCGTGGTCCATTAAATAAGTACCAGTTACGCACTGGGGTCGATATAGACGACTTAATCCGTTTGTCTGTCCTTGATTGTTCCGTCTGTGTTTAGCCCCTGTGGGTAGTAAAGAAATAGGTATTTCGTCTGCCGTTACGTTCTGAGTTCAAATTCCGCCGAGGTCGACTTTGCTTTTCATTCTTTCGGGGTCCATTAAATAAGTACCAGTTACGCACTGGGGTCGATATAATCGACTTAATCCGTTTGTCTGTCCTTGTTTGTCTTCTCTGTGTTTAGCCCCTTGTGGGTAGTAAAGAAATAGGTATTTCATCTGCCGTTACGTTCTGAGTTCAAATTCCGCCGAGGTCGACTTTGCCTTTCATCCTTTCGGGGTCCATTAAATAAGTACCAGTTACGCACTGGGGTCGATATAATCGACTTAATCCGTTTGTCTGTCCTTGTTTGTCACCTCTGTGTTTATCCCCTTATGGGTAGTAAAGAAATAGGTATTTCGTCTGCCGTTACGTTCTGGGTTCAAATTCCGCCGATGTCGACTTTGCTTTTCATCCTTTCGGGGTCCATTAAATAAGTACCAGTTACGCACTGGGGTCGATATAGTCGACTTAATCCGTTTGTCTGTCCTTGTTTGTCCTCTCTGTGTTTAGCCCCTTGTGGGTAGTAAAGAAATAGGTATTTCGTCTGCCCTTACGTTCTGAGTTCAAATTCCGCCGAGGTCGACTTTGCCTTTCATCCTTTCGGGGTCCATTAAATAAGTACCAGTTACGCACTGGGGTCGATATAGTCGACTTAATTCGTTTGTCTGTCCTTGTTTGTCCCGTCTGTGTTCATCCCCTTATGGGTAGTAAAGAAATAGGTATTTCGTCTGCCGTTACGTTCTGAGTTCAAATTCCGCCGAGGTCAACTTTGCCTTTCATCCTTTCGGGGTCCATTAAATAAGTACCAGTTACGCACTGGGGTCGATATAATCGACTTAATCCGTTTGTCTGTCCTTGTTTGTTCCGTCTGTGTTTAGCCCCTGTGGGTAGTAAAGAAATAGGTATTTCGTCTGCCGTTACGTTCTGAGTTCAAATTCCGCCGAGGTCGACTTTGCTTTTCATTCTTTCGGGGTCCATTAAATAAGTACCAGTTACGCACTAGGGTCGATATAGACGACTTAATCCGTTTGTCTGTCCTTGTTTGTCCTCTCTGTGTTTAGCCCCTGTGGGTAGTAAAGAAATAGGTATTTCGTCTGCCGTTACATTCTGAGTTCAAATTCCGCCGAGGTCGACTTTGCCTTTCATCCTTTCGTGGTCCATTAAATAAGTACCAGTTACGCACTGGGGTCGATACAGACGACTTAATCCGTTTGTCTGTCCTTGTTTGTCTTCTCTGTGTTTAGCCCCTTGTGGGTAGTAAAGAAATAGGTATTTCGTCTGCCCTTACGTTCTGAGTTCAAATTCCGCCGAGGTCGACTTTGCCTTTCATCCTTTCCGGGTCCATTAAATAAGTACCAGTTACGCACTGGGGTCGATATAGTCGACTTAATCCGTTTGTCTGTCCTTGTTTGTCCCGTCTGTGTTTATCCCCTTATGGGTAGTAAAGAAATAGGTATTTCGTCTGCCGTTACGTTCTGAGTTCAAATTCCGCCGAGGTCAACTTTGCCTTTCATACTTTCGGGGTCCATTAAATAAGTACCAGTTACGCACTGGGGTCGATATAGACGACTTAATCCGTTTGTCTGTCCTTGTTTTTCCCGTCTGTGTTTAGCCCCTGTGGGTACTAAAGAAATAGGTATTTCGTCTGCCGTTACGTTCTGAGTTCAAATTCCGCCGAGGTCGACTTTGCTTTTCATTCTTTCGGGGTCCATTAAATAAGTACCAGTTACGCACTGGGGTCGATATAATCGACTTAATCCGTTTGTCTGTCCTTGTTTGTCCCCTCTGTGTTTAGCCCCTTGTGGGTAGTAAAGAAATAGGTATTTCCTCTGCCGTTACGTTCTGAGTTCAAATTCCGCCGAGGTCGACTTTGCCTTTCATCCTTTCAGGGTCCATTAAATAAGTACCAGTTACGCTCTGGGGTCGATACAGACGATTTAATCCGTTTGTCTGTCCTTGTTTGTCCTCTCTGTGTTTAGCCCCTTGTGGGTAGTAAAGAAATAGGTATTTCGTCTGCCCTTACGTTCTGAGTTCAAATTCCGCCGAGGTCGACTTTGCCTTTCATCCTTTCGGGGTCCATTAAATAAGTACCAGTTACGCACTGGGGTCGATACAGACGACTTAATCCGTTTGTCTGTCCTTGTTTGTCTTCTCTGTGTTTAGCCCCTTGTGGGTAGTAAAGAAATAGGTATTTCGTCTGCCCTTACGTTCTGAGTTCAAATTCCGCCGAGGTTGCCTTTGCCTTTCATCCTTTCAGGGTCCATTAAATAAGTACCAGTTACGCACTGGGGTCGATATAGTCGACTTAATCCGTTTGTCTGTCCTTGTTTGTCCCGTCTGTGTTTATCCCCTTATGGGTAGTAAAGAAATAGGTATTTCGTCTGCCGTTACGTTCTGAGTTCAAATTCCGCCGAGGTCAACTTTGCCTTTCATCATTTCGGGGTCCATTAAATAAGTACCAGTTACGCACTGGAGTCGATACAGACGACTTAATCCGTTTGTCTGTCCTTGTTTGTCCCGTCTGTGTTTAGCCCCTGTGGGTTATAAAGAAATAGGTATTTCGTCTGCCGTTACGTTCTGGGTTCAAATTCCGCCGAGGTCGACTTTGCCTTTCGTTTTTTCGGAGTCGACAAATTAAGTACCAGCTACGCACTGGGGTCGATATAATCGACTTAATCCGTTTGTCTGTCCTTGTTTGTCACCTCTGTGTTTATCCCCTTATGGGTAGTAAAGAAATAGGTATTTCGTCTGCCGTTACGTTCTGGGTTCAAATTCCGCCGATGTCGACTTTGCTTTTCATCCTTTCGGGTTCCATTAAATAAGTACCAGTTACGCACTGGGGTCGATATAGTCGACTTAATCCGTTTGTCTGTCCTTGTTTGTCCTCTCTGTGTTTAGCCCCTTGTGGGTAGTAAAGAAATAGGTATTTCATCTGCCGTTACGTTCTGAGTTCAAATTCCGCCGAGGTCGACTTTGCCTTTCATCCTTTTGGGGTCCATTAAATAAGTACCAGTTACGCTCTGGGGTCGATACAGACGATTTAATCCGTTTGTCTGTCCTTGTTTGTCCTCTCTGTGTTTAGCCCCTTGTGGGTAGTAAAGAAATAGGTATTTCGTCTGACCTTACGTTCTGAGTTCAAATTCCCCCGAGGTCGACTTTGCCATTAATTCTTTCGTGGTCCATTAAATAAGTACCAGTTACGCACTGGGGTCGATATAGACGACTTAATCCGTTTGTCTGTCCTTGTTTGTTCCGTCTGTGTTTAGCCCCTTCTGGGTAGTAAAGAAATAGGTATTTCGTCTGCCGTTACGTTCTGAGTTCAAATTCCGCCGAGGTCGACTTTGCTTTTCATTCTTTCGGGGTCCATTAAATAAGTACCAGTTACGCACTAGGGTCGTTATAGACGACTTAATCGGTTTGTCTGTCCTTGTTTGTCCTCTCTGTGTTTAGCCCCTTATGGGTAGTAAAGAAAGAGGTATTTCATCTGCCGTTACGTTCTGAGTTCAAATTCCGCCGAGGTCGACTTTGCCTTTCATCCTTTCGGGGTCCATTAAATAAGTACCAGTTACGCACCGGGGTCGATACAGACGACTTAATCCGTTTGTCTGTCCTTGTTTGTCTTCTCTGTGTTTAGCCCCTTGTGGGTAGTAAAGAATAGGTATTTCGTCTGCCCTTACGTCTGAGTTCAAATTCCGCCGAGGTCGACTTTGCCTTTCATCCTTTCGGGTCTCATTAAATAAGTACCAGTTACGCACTGGGGTCGATATAGACGACTTAATCCGTTTGTCTGTCCTTGTTTGTCCTCTCTGTGTTTAGCCCCTTGTGGGTAGTAAAGAAATAGGTATTTCGTCTGCCGTTACGTTCTGAGTTCAAATTCCGCCGAGGTCGACTTTGCCTTTCATTCTTTCGTGGTCCATTAAATAAGTACCAGTTACGCACTGGGGTCGATATAGACGACTTAATCCGTTTGTCTGTCCTTGATTGTTCCGTCTGTGTTTAGCCCCTGTGGGTAGTAAAGAATAGGTATTTCGTCTGCCGTTACGTTCTGAGTTCAAATTCCGCCGAGGTCGACTTTGCTTTTCATTCTTTCGGGGTCCATTAAATAAGTACCAGTTACGCACTGGGGTCGATATAATCGACTTAATCCGTTTGTCTGTCCTTGTTTCTTCTCTGTGTTTAGCCCCTTGTGGTAGTAAAGAAATAGGTATTTCATCTGCCGTTACGTTCTGAGTTCAAATTCCGCCGAGGTCGACTTTGCCTTTCATCCTTTCGGGGTCCATTAAATAAGTACCAGTTACGCACTGGGGTCGATATAATCGACTTAATCCGTTTGTCTGTCCTTGTTTGTCACCTCTGTGTTTATCCCCTTATGGGTAGTAAAGAAATAGGTATTTCGTCTGCCGTTACGTTCTGGGTTCAAATTCCGCCGATGTCGACTTTGCTTTTCATCCTTTCGGGGTCCATTAAATAAGTACCAGTTACGCACTGGGGTCGATATAGTCGACTTAATCCGTTTGTCTGTCCTTGTTTGTCTCTCTCTGTGTTAGCCCCTGTGGGTAGTAAAGAAATAGGTATTTCGTCTGCCCTTACGTTCTGAGTTCAAATTCCGCCGAGGTCGACTTTGCCTTTCATCCTTTCGGGGTCCATTAAAAAGTACCAGTTACGCACTGGGGTCGATATAGTCGACTTAATTCGTTTGTCTGTCCTTGTTTGTCCCGTCTGTGTTCATCCCCTTATGGGTAGTAAAGAAATAGGTATTTCGTCTGCCGTTACGTTCTGAGTTCAAATTCCGCCGAGGTCAACTTGCCTTTTCATCCTTTCGGGGTCCATTAAATAAGTACCAGTTACGCACTGGGGTCGATATAATCGACTTAATCCGTTTGTCTGTCCTTGTTTGTCCCCTCTGTGTTTAGCCCCTTGTGGGTAGTAAAGAAATAGGTATTTCATCTGCCGTTACGTTCTGAGTTCAATTCCGCGAGGTCGACTTTGCCTTTCATCCTTTCGGGGTCCATTAAATAAGTACCAGTTACGCACTGGGGTCGATACAGACGACTTAATCCGTTTGTCTGTCCTTGTTTGTCCTGTCTGTGTTTAAACCCTTGTGGGTAGTAAAGAAATAGGTACTTCGTCTGCCCGTTCGTTCTGAGTTCAATTCCGCCGAGGTCGACTTGCCTTTTCATCCTTTCGGGGTCCATTAATAAGTACCAGTACGCACTGGGGTCGATATAGTCGACTTAATCCATTTGTCTATCCTTGTTTGTTCCGTCTGTGTTAGCCCCTGTGGGTAGTAAGAAATAGGTATTTCGTCTGCCGTTACGTTATGAGTTCAAATTCCGCGAGGTCGACTTGCCTTTTCATCCTTTCGGGGTCCATTAAATAAGTACCAGTTACGCACTGGGGTCGATATAGTCGACTTAATCCGTTTGTCTGTCCTTGTTTGTCCTCTCTGTGTTTAGCACCTTGTGGGTATAAAGAAATAGGTATTTCGTCTGCTGTTACGTTCTGAGTTCAACTTCCGCCGAGGTCGACTTGCCTTTTCATCCTTTCAGGGTCCATTAAATAAGTACCAGTTACGCACTGGGGTCGATATAGTCGACTTAATCCGTTTGTCTGTCCTTGTTTGTTCCGTCTGTGTTTAGCCCCTGTGGGTAGTAAAGAAATAGGTATTTCGTCTGCCGTTACGTTATGAGTTCAAATTCCGCCGAGGTCGACTTTGCCTTTCATCCTTTCGGGGTCCATTAAATAAGTACCAGTTACGCACTGGGGTCGATATAGTCGACTTAATCCGTTTGTCTGTCCTTGTTTGTCCTCTCTGTGTTTATCCCCTTATGGGTAGTAAAGAAATAGGTATTTCGTCTACTGTTACGTTCTGGGTTCAAATTCCGCCGAGGTCGACTTTGCCTTTCATCCCTTCGGATGTTATAATATAAAACACTCACCGGTAAATTTCCCACTTTTTTCTTATTTTTATTGTACTTGCAACCTATGTATATATATATATATATATATATATATATGTAGATATATATATATATGTATATATATAAATACATACATATGTATATAGGTTGCAAGACGCAACGAAAATTTTAGGACAATAAAAATAAGAAAAAAGTGGGAATTTTACCGGTGAGTGTTTTACACAATAAGGCACAAAAAGAAAATGATTCTCTCCAGACACAACGGAATTATTGAACTTCAGTATTAGAACAACCATAAAATAGAAACACATTTTCTTATGCGAATATAGTGTTGCGTTGACAATTTCAATTCAAAGTTTTTATTCATTCTGCAAATCTTGTCCGTTGATCCCATGCTAAAAACGTCCTTATAGACATTGGTTTGAGTTTTAGCTGTAGGGGTGAAAATGAAAAAATTGTCTTTGCTCCCCACTCTGGAACCCCAGGATATGTCTGTGTGAAAAACAAGCCTTCTCTAATTGCAAAGAAGTAACTTTGAACGTCTGATCTTGGTACTTATCAATGGACATCGCAAGAGACTGACGTATTGGAAATTTAAGTCGTTTGAGTTCGAAGGGAATATTTGAAGGTATTAAACTTAAGTGAGGCATAAATATATCTTCACCTTTTCCAAAGACAAAAAATATTCTGGCTTCTATGATATTTCTCGTTAATTTTTTGGATTTTCTTTTGTTATTGTCTGCTATTCATACAGGCGCACAAGAAGTGTATGAACATACACACTACTTGTGTTTATACTTCTCTGTCTATCTATCTATCTATCTATCTATCTGTATATATACATATATGTGTGCGGGGAGAGAGAGAGAGAGAGAGAAATATAACTATAGATACAGGTACATAAAAATACCTTAGGAATGTGAACTCAGGTTTCAAATTTCCCCAAGACACCTGATGAAGGCTGGAGGGTTTAAAAAATAACATCTAGAATCACTTCCCTTGGGTCATATAAAAACGACGTGAGAGTTTCGAATTAAAATGGGCTCGTTTTTCGCTTGCGAAGGGGACACGAGCATTGGCGCACCAACAGACACACATACGCATGCAAGCTTCCTGCTGATACCTTTAACAATTAAACATCGACTAGCTTATAATTTACATTTAATTACACACCACAACTATATAAAGTAATAACAATATCTAGTACAAACCTTTGTTATTATTTTGTTTCAGATATGCGTGTCTGAGTATATACACCTATGTATGTATGTATGTATGTATGTATGTATGTATGTATGTATGTATGTATGTATGTATGAAGATATATAGACATTTATAAAGGTATATATAAAGATAGATAGATAAATAGATAGATAGATATATAGATACATATAATATATATCTATATATCTATATCTAATATAATATATATATTATATTTTACTGTTTCAGTCATTTGACTGCGGCCATGCTGGAGCACCAGCTTTAGTCGAGCAAATCGACCCCGGGACTTTTCTTTGTAAGCCCAGTACTTATTCTATCGGTCTCTTTTGCCGAACCGCTAAGTGACGGGGACGTACACACACCAGCATCGGTTGTCAAGCAATGCTAGGAGGACAAACACAGACACACAAACACACACATACATATATATATATATGTACATGTATACGATAGGCTTCTTTCAGTTTCCGTCTACCAAATCCACTCAAAAGGCTTTGGTCGGCCCGGGGCTATAGCAGAAGACACTTGCCCAAGATGCCACGCAGTGGGACTGAACCCGGAACCATGTGGTTGGTTAGCAAGCCACACTGCCACTCCAGCGACTATGTTTATATATTTATTGCCTAAACTGGCAAAATGACCATTCCGAATTAAACCATATATATATATATTATATGTATACATATATATATGTATACATATATGGTTGTATGTATATATATATATTATATATATATATATATATATATAATATATATATATATATATATATATATATATATATATATAATGTTCTATATATATGTATACTCTTTTACATGTTTCAGTCATTTGACTGTGGCCATGCTGGAGCACCGACTTTTGTCCAGTAGATCGACCCGAGGACCTATTATTTGTTAACCTAGTACTTATTCTATCGGTCTCATATACCGAACCGCTAAGTTATGGGGACGCAAACACACCACCATCGGTTGTGAAACTATGTTGGGAGGACAAACACAGACACAGTAACATACACACACACACATACATACATATATATATTCATATATACGACAGGCTTCCTTCTGTTTCCGTGAACAAAATCCACTGACAAAGCTTTGGTCGGTCCGTAGGCTATGGTAGAAGACATTTGCCCATGGTGCCACGTAGTGGGATTGAACACGGAATCATGTGGTTGGTAAGCGAGCTACTTCCCATACAGACACTCCTGTTTATTAACCTGACAACAAGTTGAAGGTGAGCTCTGACTGGTTGTATGCAAATTAGTTCATTAATGGGATCCGGAACACTCGAGGGAGAAAAAAAATTTCGTGGCTGGGTCAAATGAGACGATGCGACCACCTTGGGTATGGGTGGACTGTGCTCAAACACGCACAAACACCCACACATATAGATACATGCAAAGACGCACACTCGTAGCTATTTATGCTTTTAAAATGTTGACCTTAAAACCGTGACATTCTGAAGAAATTGTATGAGTGTGTGGGTCAGCCAATATGTGTGGTGTGTGTGTGTGGTGTGTGTGTGTGTGCTTTCATTTCTGTTTCGCTGAATGTGTGGAAAGCGGGACGGAGAAGTTGTTGACATCGATGACAATTTTCGTATATTGCTTCTTCTTTTTTTAATTGTTTCAGTCATAAATTGCGGCCTGCTGGGTTA